>NC_088679.1:79863339-80166369 GCF_950023065.1 Planococcus citri | reverse complement strand
TGGAAGAGTAACCCTGAGTCACGAGAGCCAGTAATGGCAGTGCTGAGGCACACGCCTAGGTAATGATGTGAATTTAGATAGAATTTTCCAGATGTAGGGCTCCAATATAGTCATGGTAATTGACTTCGTCTTAGCTTTTAAAAATTAAAATTGTCAAGGAATTGTCAAGGGTTTAAAACTAGGAATTAATTATATCAGGTATGATATTTATATAGCCTATCAGAAATTTATATAATCGAGTGAAACGATTCTATTTTTAATATGTCCAACATATTCACAATTATTCTTTGAATAATAATAAATATATCGAATAAATATCTATCACCTAAAAGAGGTTACGATCTCACATGTTTCTTTTGGCCTTTGATAGGTATTTACCTATTTGTACATAGTCCCAAAATACTAACCATTCTCGATCATAGAAAATAAATTACTCTTGATTTATTACATTTTAATTATCTGAAGTATAGGCAGGTTCCTCTATGTAACTTTCCTGTATAAAAATACCCACTTATCCTATTTGAATTTCTAATCTAAATTCCTTACCTACCTATTTTGATATGCCAAGCTTCCCCTAAAATAATTTCCTTACCTATTTGTTTAAACCTATACGACAGTAATTTTTTCAATTTTTCAAAGTACTACCGCCTCCCCCCCCCCGGTGGTCAGAATTGAATTTTTGCTCTCATGTTGGATTTTGCAAACATGTTTGCCCCATCAATTTTCAATTTATAAAGTGTTAGTATTGCTTGCTAGAAGCCAGAATTAAAATAAGATAGTTTTAGTTTTTCAGTGGTTGTGTGTTTTGCCTCTTGGGTTAAATTAAATAAAATTTTAAAAAAATATGTGTTTCGTTTTTTTTAGTTACGATTTGGAGATTTATCTCCAACGAATGTTAATTGTTTACTACGCACTATCCAAGTAAGTAATTTCTTTTTAATTCACTTTTTTTGTGGTCCTCTACCTTGTTGGGAAGTGTTCTGCACTTTTAACTTTTGCGCAGAGATGTGGGTCCTAAATGTTTTTGGGATTCGGTTTCGGTTTCTGGATCAAAATTTATTCATTCTGGGATTGGATTTGTTTAAGTATTATTCTTCTAAATTTTTATTTTGGTTTCAGAATTGGTTTTGGGATTAAAAAAATTGATTTGGTTCCAGGATGGATCAATTTTGGTTTCGGGATTTTCAATTGTTTTTAGTTTTCCAAAAATCTAAATTTTTAAAAGTTTTCACCATAGCTTCATTCGGGCGTGTCCTTTTTTTCAAACATCAACTTCCTTTAAAGAAAAAAAAACATCGTTTTTAGGCCTCTTGAAATCAAAAGTTTCAAAAAATGTTTGCCTTTACTTCACTCAGTCCAATTTGTTTCTTTTTATTTAAAATTACCAAATTTACATTTGGGCCCCCGAAAATCCAAAACAGAAAATACAATTTTTTTGAAAAATGTTTTCAAAAAGTGCTTTTGACCAATGTTTTTTACTCATGTTGTTAAATTATTTTCAAAAGTTTAAAATGAAGGATTTGAGCTTTTTCAAAACTTTCATTTTCCATTATGACTTTTTCTTTGAAAGCTCAACTTTTGTATGGCTCGGTCAATTGTGCAGGATACCCTATTGTACTCTTCAAAGTAATTTGTTTCCCCAACATGAAACCTAGAAACACTTTCAAAGAGATTGCACACTTTGCAGCTGTCTACGAGTAGTTCATTTTTGTTTTTATATCTTTCTCATAACACTGGATGCATCCGGCTTCATTATTATCAATAAGATGCCTCCATGCACATGCTCGAGAGTAGGTTTTTTCTTGCAGATTGCTGAAACAAACAAAACCTATTCAGTGTTGATCGAGATCAAGATGCAGATGATATCACAGGTAATGAGAATACAAAAGCGTTATAGGAACTAAGTTCATTGAAAGTAATTCATCTGATGATTTGAAGATAGATTGGTCGGAGTTTGACTCCATTTTATAGGTAGGATAAAATTTAATTTAATTTTTATTTATTTTTGTAATTTTAAGTTGGCATTAGCAACAAAATGGCGACCATTTTGATCAGTAACAGGTCAGTCAAAATCGCAGATTTTGCATTCCAACATTCGAGGATTCTCACGACATTTCTTGAACTGGACAAAGCAAGATCGAAAGAGCATGCGAAAATTAATTCATTATTGTATTTATTTACGGCAAACTGGGTATGCAATTTTATTAACATCTACGACGTGGTCGTGGTAAAATTCTGACTACGCGGGGAAAATGGGCTCATTTAGTATGTTCACGCAGCTGCCTTCTTTTTATTTACGAATTCACTTCACTCTGATGATTTGAGCCAGTGGAGAGGGAAGGGTGACGAGTCTCTTGATCATCACAGTCATGTTTTTGTTTATAAGTATTCACTAAACGACCGATCATTGAGAGCTTATATGTATCTTGAGATTGGTTGAACTCGGAGCTAATCTGTTTATGGTTTTTTGAAGGAAGTAGATGAGCGATTAAAAGCTGATAATTGAGATTTGAAACTCCTGAAATTGAAATTTCAAGGAGATAGTTCAAAAAAGGAGTTGCGATAATGTAATTTTTTGACACCAGACAATTATATCGACTCGACCAATCTTGAAATGTCGTAATAAATGTCCCAGATACAATCCGTGTGGTTAGTTAATGGCCAAGATGGCCATTTTTTCGAGCTCCAAGTAAAGAGTTCCCAAAAATGTAAATAAAAAAAGAATTTTTCGGAAAAGTTTTGAAACTATCATTTTTAACTTACCCCTTTGAACTTCGCTAAAAAGTGTTTTATAGTTTATTAGTATCTGAAAGGCCCCCATCCTACTAAATTTTGAGCTCAATAAAATTTCCCGTTGGTACTCAAAAATCCAATTTTACAATTTTTCGTAATTTCGGTATTTTGGGAACTCCTGGAAAACTAGAAACCTGCGATTTGCGCCAAACCAAACGCAATGTTTTGAGGTACATATATATAATCAATTATCTAGACGAAATAGTGTAATTATAAGCTCCCAATAAATTGGAGAATTTACACTTTGAAACAGACTTGCAAGTGCTCGATAATTTTTCATTTGATTTTTCCTGTAATTTTTATAATTGAGCTTTTTCGAGTCAAATTCTGTGATTTTACTCTTCGAAAAAACGTAAAAATCATGTTTTCGCCATTTCAACGAAGTAAAATCTCAGAATTTGCCCGAAAAAAGTTCAATCATGAAAGTTACAGCCTACAGGAAAAATCAAATGAAAAATTATCGAGCGCTTTCCAGTGTGATTCAAATGTAAATTCTTCAATTTATTTGAAAAAATAATGCATAAAGGCTTTTTGTAGGGGTGTCTAAAGTGGGGTCTCTGAAAAAAGGGTTTAAAATTACATATACAGGGAGCTCATTTAAACTTTTTCCAGGGGTTCCCAAAATATCGAAATTATGAAAGATTGGAACAATCAAATTTAAGATAAGACCACCGCTTTCTTCTCAAATTGAGAATTTTTGAAAATGAAATGTGAGAGAAAAGCAGAAAAACAATTACCTAATTTGAAGGGGAAATTTGAAAATTAATAAAATTTGATTCTCGTCCGTTGAAATGTTTCTAAATACTTAACCTGTGAGGCTGTGAACGAGTGATTCGTTATGTTAATATGTGCTTTTCAAAAACATGTTTTAAAAAGAATCAGAACCCGGCTGAAGCCAGTCTTATCTGTGTTTTGTTTTCAGATCTAGAACAGTTTGTCAAAAGAATTAAAACAAAACCGCAACCAATCCCAACGAATATGGCTGAGAATGACATTCGAAAACAAAACATGTTTGAAACAATATATCTGCATTGTTTGGAAGAATGTATTACTTGTACAGTAATCTTAGTTTCTCTAAAATATGCGAAAAAATGGAAACGTAAAGATGATTCGTCTCCAACCGCATCCGGAGTTGGTACCATATTTCGAGAAATTGTCAGGCCATTTGAAATTACGATCGTTGATAATGACGAATTGGAATAATTGTGCATGCAAGCTACCAATGAACTTTTTGATGTAGGTAATTTTCAACATCAATAATTCATTCATGCTATATTGTGCTGTTTAAAGTACATACCTACTTGCAATCATTCTAATTCTAATCAATATCAAATTTTTTTTGTATGTATTTAGGAAAACACGCCACTACAGAGTCGTTGGATTAGATTGCGAATGGGTGTGTGACAAGGTTAGGCAAATCGGCATCCTATTGCACTGCTTCAGTTAGCAACAAGTGATGGATTCTGTGCTCCCATTAGACTTTCAAAATTATCATCGATACCTGCGTGTTGATAATTTATTATTTCCTTTTTTTTCAATTCGAAAAATGAAAATAAAACTATGAAGTACCTATGTACTTCAGCAATTAAATAATTGAGTGTTTACTGTTTTTGAATAAAATGGTTTTTTTTTTGTGAGAAAAATAATTGAAAATTAAATAGGGAAATAGGTATATAATGTCACGACAGAAAAATATATTGAACGACAGCAAAAAGTTCAACGACGAAATAGGGTGTTTGCAGGACAGCCATAAATGCGCGACGGCATAAGTGATTTGAACGACGAATTTAATAGGTTTTTGAACGACAGCCAGTGTAACGACAGAGATATTCACTTTGCACGCCGAAAAAAAAGAATTCCCCACAATAGTACTTGTAGAATAACCGTTGAATTTTACTAGATAAATGAGACACAAAACACTTACGACGGACTTACGGAAGGAAAGATCCCAGTAGCTAGATTAATTCATAATCTCCAAAAAATAAGAAGCTTGTAGGAGGGGGGGGGGGGTTCATGTGTCCTAAGCCTAAGCTTTTTTCATTTATTAAAGTTTGCCGAATTCGACAATTTTTTGACAGAAAAGTCTATGTAAATACACAAATATAATATTTGGCATCCGAAGGACTCGGGACAGACTAATGAGCGAGAGAAGGAGAGGGGTTAAATGCTCCAAAATTTTTAAAATGGTATTGGTCATCACATTGACTTCTTAGATCCTATGAGTAAGCAAAGCGAGCCTAGAAGAATAATTTTGATCCTTGTGTGAACGCTTTTTCAGAAAAGGGGGCTTCATGTACCCCAAAATTTTTAAAAATTATGACAATTTTCCGAATTCGAGGATTTTTTGACTGAATTTGAATAAATATGTACTCGGATTGTATTTGGGTTCCAGAGACTCGAGACCGACGTGAAATTGATATACAAAAGTGTCGTGAATTTTTCCATTGCTGACTTTTTATATTTTCGTTCAATTCTTATATCGTCGCTGAATAAAATTATTTCGTCGTTCAATTTTTATATGGCCGGGCATTATATTACTTCGTCGTGAAAATCACATTTTTTCGTCCTTGAAACACCTTAAACTGTCGTGCCGATAAATCCCACTCAAAAATAAATGCGGAACTGAATACTTGGTACGTCAAAAAATAAACATGGGTTATGTTTTTTTCTTACTCTAAAATTTAAGAAGTTGTTGGAACTCAAAAATTGCCGATTTAATGTAACTTTTATCAAATCAAAAATTTTTGAATTCTAAAAAACTTTTTAAATTTTTGGATAAGATAAAAGTAAGAAAAAAAATGATCACGGCCAAATTTTTTTTTTTTTGACGGAGTATTCATTACCGCATTTATTTTTTTCATCATGATTTTTTAAAATTAAATATCATTTGTAGCCACTTCAGTTTGCAAGTTAGGTAGGCAAAAAGTTACAATAGGTAATTTTGTTAATTTTTCAAAGTACTACCGCCCCCCCCCCCCGTGGTCAGAATTGGGTTTTCTGCTCTTATGTTGGATTTTGAAAACGTGTTTGCCCCTTCAATTTTCAACCTAGGCAACTTGTTTATCCTTGCGTTTTTTTTTTTTTTTACTCGTACCTGGTTATATCCATATCTGAATTCTCAAGTTTTTGTACTACCACTCCTTGGACTCTCATGTGTGGTGGAAATTTTTTTTCATTTTTCCTGCTCCCACCCCCTCCCCTCACATGATAATCTCTGTCAATGTTATGGTACCTTCACGTATACGATTACAAGTAAATATTAAATACCGGAGTTGAAGGTGGATTTTCCTCAACCATTTGTTGTGGTAATAATAATTATCATCTTGTATTCGTTTATACTCGTACTTGGCGATGTTCGTGCCGAATCGTTTAGCTGTACTTTCAGCAATGTTCTCGCATCATTATCTCGTACTTCGAGTAACTTATGAATTTTTATCTGACCAAATGGTCTGTTTTTCGTGTGTACTTTTGTGCATTATGTTGTTTCATTAATTAAACTGTTATTGATCGTTGTTCGAATATTATTTCGAGTTTTATTTTTTGTATTTTGCGTTATGCATTAAACGCCATTAATAATTGTACTATTTGTACATTGGCATTTTCATTTACCTATACTTAAAGTGCTAGTATTGCTTGCTAGAAGCCAGAATTAAAATAAGATAGTTTTAGTTTTTCAGTGGTTGTGTGTTTGCCCCTTGGGTTGAATTAAATAAAATTTTTAAAAAATAGGTATAATCGTTTTTTTTTTTTTTTAGTTCCGGGCTGACAACAGTGACAACAACATGGATAGGTAATGATGAAATTGAAATTCAAAATTATATACACTGTACCTGTGCCCTCCGGGTAAGACACCGAACTACAGGCAACGGGGAAAAGGGACGGTAGTAAAATCTTGTGCCATGCCAATTTCTCCCGCTGGGTGCTTTTGGCTGCGCTATACGTCAGTTTGCAAGCAACGGGGAAGAGGGATGGTAGTGATAGTAGTAGGATGCTCTTGGCTGCGCGCGCAGCACGCTGTACTTCACATGGTACTTCGTTCAAGAATTCGACACCAGCGCAGCCAAAAGCACCCAGCGGGATAAATTGGCATGACACACATAATTCAGCCAATATGGCCGCTAGTTCATTGTCTTCCCCCAGGTACAGTGTCAATATTCAAAATCAAAATATTGTGGCTGTCAACGAAAACGGTATGTAATGTAGGCAATATGTAATAATTTTATAATATACCTATTCTGTTGCCAATCGTTGTTGGTATTTTGAAGTCATAAATAATAATAAAAACCAAAGTTATTTTGGTTTATAGTTTTTAAACCTATCGGATTTGGAAATTATTGGGAAATTTTTATAGTGCTGAGAAGTAAGTATATATAGCTATAGCAGCTCCACCAGCTAGAACCTACCATCTTTCAGTTGAAACTAATCTAATTATATAAAAATCCACTTCCCCAGTAGCGAAAGTATGTAAATTTTTTGGCTTTTTCACGTTACCCAGCGTTGGTTTGTTAACAACGTTTGGTAGGTACGTGAAATAGGTGCACACAAACGCGTTTTTTTTTTTTTTTTTTTGTTTTTTTTCATTTCATTCTGCATCAAATCAACTAAAGTCTAAGTACTCATTGATTGTCAGTATTTTCGACTTTCGTTAGTGAGTTTCGTTTCGAAAATATTTAAAATGCAAATATTTTTCAATTCAAAATTTCAACTACTCAAATTACCAGGATTGATTATTATAATTATTATATTGATTTGACATTTGACAGGGAAGCATGATGTTCTCTTCTCCGTTGAGTGAGAGGATTTTCAAAAATTAATTACCAGAATGATTGATTATTGATTTGATGGGGAAGTGGATGTCTGCTTTTTAGTTAGACAATTTCCAAAAATTTATTGCAAGGGTTTTTTCTTTTTCGAGGGTTTTGTGGAAAGAGAGGAATGCAATGAGATGATCAATAAATAGCAAAACTTTATCACATTTGATGATTTTTATTTTTGATTTGACGGGAGGGGGGGGAGTAGGGTGTCCGATTTTCAGTCAGACAATTTTCAAAAATTTATTGCAATGGTTTTTCGAGGGTTTTGTGGAAAGGAGAGGAATGCAATAAAATGATCAATAAATAACAAAAATTCATCACATTTTAAAATTTTTTGTTCCAACAAATTTCTATATTTTTCATTGTCTTGAAAATAAGATTAGTAGGTGGTTTGATTGAAGGGAGACAGGTAATGTAAAAATGTAATACCTACTTCAACCTTACTCGTAAAACACAATTTTTTTTGTTCATTGAAGTAGATAATATGATTGATCGCTCTAAAACTGCATTATTATGTAGGTAGGTAGAAGTACCTACTTACTATGAATTAATGTTACCAGGATTGATTTGTTAAGTTTAGCCAGCCGAGTCGGAGCACCTGACGTCACCACTTCATGACCTAGCTTGTTTATATATTTATTCACGAAGTTTACACCCAAAACTTAGATAGGTACCTACACCTAGAGGTACCAAACTTGAGATTGAAAAATTTACCTGGCTGGCCTTGAATCCAAACGATGATAGGAGCTTTTTCATTACAATGAGGAAAAAACCAAAAGAATAATTTGTCATTAAACTCGGTACTGTGTATATCAAAAAACACAGCATAGCTGATGGTGTCGTTGAAGAAAGATTTTACTAGACTGCTTTCTTTGCTTTTCGATGGATTTTCAGAATCCATGATCACCTCACTCGTGCATAAACATCTAGGTATTAGGAAACACACCATGTGCAACAATCGAAACATTTTTATCGACTAAACTGATTTTTATTCTTAAAATTTGTTTAAAAGAAGTTTCCTTGAACTGATTTTCATGTTTTGGAAAAATCAATCATGTGGCAATCTTTTCGATTGTAACTATTTCATGTTTGGTGGGACTTGTGTTGTTTTGGAATACTAATTGGCCACTTGAACCGTGGAAATATGTACTTACTAGTATTGTTTAATACGCACTATCCAAGTAAGTAATTTTTTTTTAATTCATTTTTTGTGGTCCTCTACCTTGGTGGGAAGTGTTCTGCACTTTTAACTTTTGCGCAGAGATGTGGGTCCTAAACAATTTTGGGATTTGGTTTCGGTTTCTGGATCAAAATTTATTCATTTTGGGATTGGATTTGTTTTAGTGTTAGACTGAGACTTATGCCTACATCCGGAAACTCGTGATATAAGAGTATTTAACCCTTCTGTTTCGGGCAACACTGAATGGTACAGTCGCGAAAGAGGTTTAGCAGCCTCTTTGGCGACTGGACCAACTCGCAGTTCTTCGACAGTTGTCCACGAATTGTCAAGTGAATGTGCCTTTTAAGTTTGTGACCTCCAGGCCCAAGTTAAAAGTATTTTTGTTAGCTACAGTTATTGTACGTATTTAAGTGATCCCTCCAAAAGTGTAAAATAACCCCTATTTCCGCACAAGTACGTGGTATTTTCCGTATTTATCGTATATTGACGTGTTATTTTCTGTGTGAACTTTTGAAATATATCGAATTCAACACGTAACTGTGTACTCTTTGTGTTAAAATATTATTTGTCGTGTGTATTTCTAGTGCCGTGTACGTAAAGTGTAATTAGCTGGGGTAAGTAAGGTCACAGGTGGTTAGTTGTCCTTAATTGTTAGTTGTCAAATTGCGTTTTTAAGAAGATACACAAACTCTATCCAAACAAAACCTTCATAATAACTTCATGCTATACCTACTAATGTTCCAACATACAAAATTGGCAACATAGCTTTTTATTTGGGGATACAGTTTTGAAAAAAGTGATTTTACAGGTGCGAAGTTACACATGTTAGATTGGAACTTTTTGTTTTTAAACATCAAAAATTTGTCAAAGGTAAATAAATTATACATCAATTTAAAGGAAATTTTATCACGGATTCTGTAATCACACGTTCAATTACAAAAAATTTCGATATGAATAAAATTTTTTGGTACAAAGTGAAAAAACGAGAAGTTGCTAGTTGTCAAAAAAGGGAATATTGTTAGTTGTCAATGAGACAGTTTACCAATATATGCATCAAAGTAGGAAAATATTTTCAGAAAATTATCTATTGCATTATTGAATAATTTTTTTTCTGCTTTTCATTCTATAAAACGAATAAAAAAGTTGAATTGATCGATTTACCTATGCAAGAAAAAATTCAAAGAATGACCAGTCAAAAAAAAAAGTTTTTTGAAGATTTTGAAGTAGGTAGTTTATAGATATTTTTCCAAGTTTTTGGTCTTATCTGAAAGTTTAGTCCTTCTCACGTATTTTCTTGTTAGAAAATTTTTGAAAATTGAACTGTAAGTTTTTTTTATCAATAGTGAACGCGTGTTTGACAACTTACAACAGGGGTGGTTGTTAGTTGTCACAAAAAAGTACCTCACTAAATCCACCATTAACTATTCATCACATGAACCAAAATTCAATTTTAAAAAAAGAAAACACGCGCAAAGAATCAAGCTTTCAAATAAGCCCAAAACCGCAAAGAAATATTCATAAATGGCTTCAGAAACTTAAAAACATTTTTTTTTTACAACCAACCACCCGTGACCCTAACCATCAATTGTCAACCTGCTTATCGTGTATACTTAATTCCATACGACTAAAATATAATATTTTATCATTAGTATTACCTATTCTTCTAAATTTTTATTTTGGTTTCAGAATTGGTTTTCGAATTGAAAAAATTGTTTTGGTTCCAGGATGAATCAGTTTTGTTTTTGAGATTTTCAATTGTTTTTAGTATTTAGAGCAGGAAAATAACGTTAAAAAGCGATGGCAAAAAAGAAAAAATTGGCACATAAATTTTTTCTTCGGGAATGTGTTCAGATGAACCCCCTGAACTACCAAAAAAAAAACCGAACCTCCTAACCCTGGAGCAAATTTTTTTAGGGGGCTAAACCCGGTTCCGATTTACGTTTTTTTGCGATTTACTCCAAAAATATTAGGTTTACGAGAAAAATTACCACGACTAAAATGTTCCCCTTCAAATTTTCGACAATTTGATACTACGTTCGATACCCATCCCTCAAGAGGGGTGTCTAAAAAAGGGGGTGGAAAGAGTAGGTGTTTGAAAAAAAAGTCAGTCCAATAAATTGATCAAAGTTACCATTTAATATCATTTGTTTTCGCTCAATTTTTTTTTTACAAAGTTTACTCACCGAACTATTAGTCACGCCACCATTGATTGGTCTTTATCACTCCCAAGGGGTTGGTGGGGGTGCTTGGTTTTCAAAGTAACACACCACACAACTGAATCATGTATTTGAAAAACGAATCTGGACATGCAATATATCGAATAGTATGTTTTCGAAATCGCTGAATACGAATATCAACTTATTTTTTGGGTCCAACTCCTCAAAACCCCCCCTGTGCCCCAAAAAGGAGGTTGAAAGTTGAAATTTTGAAAAATCGTGATAAGTCGAGTGATTAGCCAGCATCTACGAACTTTCAATAGAAACTAGTGTAAGTAAGTGTACTGTGACTAATTTAGGGTGGTCCTTATTTACATGGTCGAAAATTTTTTTTGCAATTTTTTTGATTCCTCCCCCCAAAGTTGTTCCCTTATATGAGAAAATAAATCCCTGAAAATTTTAGTCGGATCGGATAATATTAACCGGTGCCGCAGAGCATCTGAAATTTTAGGACTGACAGACCGCGTAGCCGTTGTATTTTCCACGAGAGCTGCGCGGCGTTTTTCGTGTTTTCCCCAACACGCATATTCCATAGTCCTGTATTCCGCTGGATGCAGTAAAAAAAATTTTTTCCACAAAAAGGTTTTCTTTGGCACCTAAATAAAGATTCTGGAGTATAATCAGCATCGGAAAATATTTTGAGGTGATTGAGGAACAATTTCTAAAAAATGCTCAAAATTGACATGAAAAAATTCCAACAATTTTTGATTTTGATAATGTAATACCAAAAAAAGGATACAAACGATGTCAAAATAAATCCCAAACCGGTGTTACCAATTTTGCATTGCTCACCTATTACAGCTATTACATACATAGTCCCAATAATATTTTGTTCATTATAAAAAATGTAAAAGGGACATAGCCTTTTGGAATGATTAGGACAAGTATCACCCCTGTGAGCTATCAAGGAGCAATCCTAAAAACTACGGTTAATTATCTTTTTTAAAAACAATTAAAGTTTAATAATAATACCTAAGTTTATAATTTTTAAATTAAATTTTAGGTAACAAAGAAATATTGTTTAAAAAATCAATTTTTTTAATATACCTGGGAAAGTATTTCAATTTTTATATTATTTTTTTTTAAATAAAAGAAATTATTAGTATCACCAGTTTGGGGTATATTTTGACATAGTTTGATATCCTTTTTTGGTAATACATTTTCAAAATCAAAAATTGTTGGAATTTTCCCATGTTGATTTTGAGCATTTTTCAGAAATTATTCCTCAATCACCTCAAAATATTTTCCGATGCCGATTATACTCCAGAATCTTTATTTAGGTGCCAAAGAAGACCTTTTCGTGGAAAAAAATTTTTTTTACTGCATCCAGTGGAATACAGGACTATGGAGTATGCGTGTCGGGGAAAACACCTGCCGATCATTGAGAAGTTGGTATCTTGAGATTGATCGAACTCGGAGCTAATCTTTTTATGGTTTTTTGAAGGAAGTAGATAAGAGATTAAAAGCTGATAATTAAGATTTGAAACTCCTGAAGTTGAAATTTCAAGGAGATAGTTCAAAAAAGGAGTTACGATAACGCCATTTTTTGACACCAGACCATTATCGACACGACCATTCTTGAAATGTCGTAATTCAATGTACCAAATACAAATCCGTGGTTAATTAACGGCCAAGATGACCATTTTTTTGGGCTCCAGTAGTTCCCAAAATTGTGAATAAAAATAGAATTTTTCGGAAAATTTGCAACTAATATTTTGAGCCTGCCCCGAATCTCGCTAAAAAGCTTTTTACAGTTTGTTAGTTTCTAAAAGGCCCCAATCCTATTAAATTTTGAGCTCGATAAAATTTTCCATTGGTACTCAAAAATCCCCATATTACAATTTTTCGTAATTTCGATATTGTAGGAACCTCGTAATGTTTTGAGGTATATAATCAATTATCTAGACAAAAAAGTTTAGTCAAGCTCCCAATAAATTGGAGAATTTACAATTTGAAACAGACTAGCACCTCTTATAATTGAGCTTTTTTGAATCAAATTCTGAGATTTTTACTCATCGAAAAAACGTCAAAATCACGTTTTCACGATTTCAACGAAGTAAAATCTCAGAATTTGACGCAAAAAAGTTCAATCATTAAAGTCACAGGAAAACTCAAATGAAAAATTATCGAGCACTTGCTAGTACATATGTTTCAAATGTAAATTCTTCAATTTATTTGAACGGTTTTTTTAGGGGTTCTCAATATATCGAAATAGTAGTAGTAGTAGTGGTATATTTACTGCAATCTATTACATAGTAACATTTAGCTTTACAGGAATAAATTGGAAAATTGGATTTTTGAGTACCAGCGGTAAATTATTGAGCTCATTTGGTACGATGGTGGTCTTTCAGATACTAATAAACTGTAAAAAGCTTTTTAGCAGGGTTCAAGGGGTAGAGTCCAAATGGTACTTCTAAAAATTTTTTCAGAAAATGACTCCCCCCCCCCATTTCTGCCCCAATGGTCAAAAATAGAAAAAAGTCTAGCAGTCTGCCGCTACGTCTTCGCTTCTGTGCTTCGCCTGTTTGATTTATTTTGTTATTTTTTATATTTTTTTAATTTTCATATTTCTGATTTTTGGGACATTTTTCCATTTTTTTCTCGTTCACGTATTGAATGTGTTTTAAAATTTTCAAAGAATTTTTCATCAATGTTTCGGAGCAACAGATTAATAACACATAAAAACCAGACCACACAAAATCTCAAAAACCCGAAGATTGATGCGTACTTCAATGGTACAAAGTAAGAAGTCTTCTAGCATTTATTGGATCTCATCAAAAAGAATTACTTACGTAGTGAGAAGTATACTCGTAATACCTATTTTAATGTAGGTAGGTACTTCGCCTAAACAACAACAAATGCAGGGATACCTGTAATATACTAATTATGCCATCTACTTTTGTTAGAAGACGCTATATGGGCATTTTAGCAAAATTTGGAAACCCGGATTTGTTTGTGACGTTTACAGCAAATCCTCAATGGATTGAAATTACCGATCAGCGGCATCCAGAGATTGCAAAAAAGTGCTGTTGCCGAAATTTTATGAGGGCCCCAAAATTTTTTCAGCAGGGTTCAATTTTTTTCACTTCCAATGAGAAAAAAAACAAATTGAGGAGCCCCAAATTGCAAATCAACATTGAAAGGGCCCCTTTTGCAGCCGCAGCTGAATGAATTATATAAGACGATATTACAAAAAATAAATCTTTAGTAATTATTACTTCACTTGTGTTGTACTCGATACTAATTCTAGATGAAAAACAAATAAAAAAAAGTAACTTACCGCCTTCACCGGCAATACTGGTTCCAATCGAAGTTTCTTGACCCAAAAGAGATGATCTACGAAGTATTTTAGTTAATATGGGGCAACTTACGAAGGGTATGCGTATGCTGGTTCGACATTTTTTTTTTTACAAAAGCGTACCTATTTTTAATAACTTAAAAACTACCGACATTTACAAAAATATTACAAGATTCTTTGTTTGTAAAAAATGAAAAAATATTGGTTATTTTTGCAAAAATCTCAAAATTTTATGCAGTAGAACCAAAATATTAAAAATCCTAAAACAGCATGAAATTTTAATATTTTTGCAAAATTAATCACATTTTTTCGTTTTCTACGAAAAAGTACTCTTGTAAAATTTTAGTAGGTACCTATCAAAATGCCATAGTTTTCGAGTTATAAGAAATGCTTTCGCAAGAAAATAATGGACCAGCATACTCCCTGTTATAGGTTAATGTAACAACGTACGAAATACACACTGGGATACACACTACTGACGAACTACCAACTCAGCATTCGCCAACTCTACTTTATATACTCACTAAAACTAAACTATTCACTACTACTTCACCATTCTGTTTTCTAAAACACCGCCACACTTCAGAGACTTCATCACATATTTACAAACATGTAAACATAAACACCATGCAGCTTGCGTAAGAACATGGCCGTAAAGAATGCGTATGACTCGCTTGCTGCGAATGTGAAAATGCTCAATCAAGCTTCAAGAAAATTTTAATGTGTTTGAACTTTGACCTAAAAAAAATTTCCAACAACTCACAAAAGCTCACTGAAATATTTAGTCTTGTAGTTTTCCTCATAAATACCGGACGATTCGTACATTCGAGCAAAAATCTGATGACACAGACAAATCCGTAAGAGAATTAAATTCTCTGAAATTTCGTTGAGGTGAAATTTTCGTATAAATATAGGACGCTTGAGTTACTTAGTTTCAAAATTGTACGTCTTTGAAGTTGGAGTAACGAAAAGTTGCTGCAACTTTTTCAAAACGTACAATTATTGTTCTACTCTGAATTCTCCGTCGAATGAGGGATTAGCGAAGTTTCCAACCCCAAGGGGGTGGAGCGATCTTCACCCAAAAAAGAGGTGTTTGGAAAAATTTTCAAAATAAGCTGTTGAGATGGTTCATATTCCCCTTTTTATTCCCAAAAAAAAGGTACCTATTCAATTACGTTGAGGACACTCTCGAGGGTCAGTATGTTACCATTAAGTACATTTCTCTTCACATCTTGCCCCTTTTATCAAATTAACTGAAACATTATTAACTCAACTACGTAAATCAACTTACTCAAATAAATTCAGTACTGGGTCATTCCATGTCAACTCAACCAACGTTTTTGGGTCATGTCGTTCGATTTTGCTCAAAATTTTTTTACAATAACTACCCACCCAGTATGTAAGAAAGCCACAATCAGTTTGGTCCCAGCCCCCTCAGGGGGCGGGTGGGGGGGGCTTCCATTATGTTCACATTGTCTCGAGGTACTCAACTCCAGCAGCCCACTCCTCCAAAACTATGATACTTTGATCAAAACTGATTTCACAGTTCAAAAGGGCATTGAATTTTGAACTTTTTCAGTATTTTGAAATTTTCAAAAGTTGAAAGTTGAACTTTCAATTTAAAAGTTCAAATTTCAAAATGGCGCTGCAAGTGGGAGCTACCATTTAAAATGTTGAAAAAATTTCCATAGATGTACATTTTGATAATTTTTTGAAATATACAAGTTTCGAGATGGAACTCTTGACGGAGGGGGAGCACCCCCACCCTCAATTTCGGGTGAAACTTTCAAAAGAAAATCTGGGGCATGTGATGTATCGAATTGTATGTTTTCGGCGATGCTGAACACGAATAAGACGTCAGATTTTTGATTGGACCCCATCCACGGCCCCCAGCACCTCCTCAAAGGGGGTGACCCCCCCCCAAAATGGTTACATTCGTGTGACACATGCAATAGTATGTTTTCGATATCGCTGAACACGAATACTGCCTTGGTTTTTCGAATCGACTTCACCCATGGCCCCCAGAACCTCCCCCAATAGGTTAAAGTCCAAAAAAATAGTTTGGGGCCGTGGATGGGGTCCAATCACAAATCTGACGTCATATTCGTATTCAGCATCACCAAAAACATACTATTTCATGTGTCGCACGAACAAAACGCTTTTTTGAATTTTTACCCTCTTTAGGGGGGGGTGCAGGGGGCCGTGGATAGGGTCCAATCAAAAATCTGACGTCTTATTCGTGTTCAGCATCGCCGAAAACATACAATTCGATACATCACATGCCCCAGATTTTCTTTTGAAAGTTTCACCCGAAATTGGGGGTGGGGGTGCTCCCCCTCCGTCAAGAGTTCCATCTCGAAACCTGAATATTTCAAAAAATTATCAAAATGTACATCTATGGAAATTTTTTCAAAATTTTAAATGGTAGCTCTCACTTACAGCGCCATTTTGAAATTTGAACTTTCAAATTGAAAGTTCAACTTTCAACTTTTGAAAATTTTAAAATACTTAAAAAGTTTAAAATTCAATGCCCTTTTGAACTGTGAAATCAGTCTTGATCAAAGTATCATAGTTTTGGAGGAGTGGGCTGCTGAAGTTGAGTACCTCGAGACAAGCAACGTGATATAATGGCAGCATTGCTGCCGCATGTATCTCAAATATACAATTTGAATTTGAATAATGGAAGCCCCTCCCTGAGGGGGCTGGGACCAAACTGATTGCGGCTTTCTTACTTACTGGGTGGGTAGTTATTGTAAAAAAAAAATGAGCGAAATCGAAGGACATGATTTTCAAAATCACCTTTTTTTGGTTGAGTTGACATGGAATGACTCTACTATGAACTGATAAGTATAAATGACGTACACGTCTCAAAAAGAAATCTTTTCAACTCACACTATCCGATTTGAACGAAACCAAGCCAGGATCGAAAGAGTATCCAAAAAGATCCATAACCAAAATTTCAGGTTCTCGCGTTCATTTATGGATTTTTTTTTGCGAATTTTTGAAAATTTTAAAAGTTTAAAACTCCCAACTACATATCAATAATTGCTTACTAGTTTTAAGCCATTTTGAGCCTCCAGCGATTTCTAATTTTCTCCGTAAATTTCAATAAGTCGCTCTGGAAGTGCCAAAAATGAACTTCAGCCCCTACAACTTCGGTCAGGGCTTTTTCGAAATCCTCTTGACCGTTTTACGCGGTTACCTCGAAATTCCAAGATCGTTAGTTGAAAAACGATTTTTTGACCAATTTGTTAACTCCAGAAAAAGTGGGAAAAACAAATTTCCAAAGATGGTATATTGAAGCAGTTTTAAAAAAAAAAAAAAATTATCGTCTGATTTGTCTAAATGCATCTCACATTGCCAGAACTTTGCGATAACCACCTGAAACGATTGAGAAGGAGCCCAATACGCATGGACTAAAATGTTATGGGAGAAAAGGTTTATTTTTGGCCTTTTCGGAGTGATTTAAAAGTTCTGAAGAAGACTGATACATTGCTGGATGCTCCAGAAAGGCCCAAAAGATGGGAATTGAATTTAAGAATTGGTCGACTTCGTTGAAAAAATGTGTAGGTACGTACTTCATAAAAAAAGTTTGGAAATCACCCTTAAAAAACAGTTTTTGAATAATTTTTTAAAAAATTGCCCAAGATTATTGGGAAAATGAAAACTTATGTTCTTCTGTTTTAAAAAAATCAAAATTTTGCCTCAATACCTAGTTTTTGTTTACATCCTATGTGTGTTAAAATTGCTGGCTGCGCCAATAGCAGCAGGAGCAATAATTGACATTTTTTCTCATATTTATGCAAGTAATAGGTAGGTACCTACATATTAAAAAAGAAAGTTTAAAAAAAATTGAAGAAAATTTGAAAAAATTGTCTCGGAAGTTGTTTGCAGCAAAATTTCAAATTAAAAAGAAAGATTTTAGGTGAAACATTTTTCAATCACTTCGCAATCATTTTTTTGGTTGAGGGGGAGAGGAGAGATAAAAATTTTACATCTACTAAGTATCGATTGCTACGAACCCGAAGGTGCTGATTACGAATTGACTCATTTTTTTTATCTGGCCCCTCTAAACCTCTTCACTAGTGCTCCAAAAGTGGGTGGTTCAGGTGGTTGAAATTCCAAAAAATGTAAAGTGACGTGCGTGGGTTTGAAAATGTTTTCAAACACTTCTTCCTTGAGTGACCATTGCTCCACCCTCCTTGGAGTTGAAAACTTCGCTAACTATATATCTATCCATGAGAATCATTTTTGCGTAACAAATGGTATAATTTTGGAGTACAGAAACTTCTGCTTGGCTGTACAACCCAAAATCTCAAAAATAGGTACGTCTCGTCAACGTGGCTATTTGTGAAACAATCAACACAAACAACGGAACGAAAGTCAGCATAAACTGTTGAAACATTTTTATTTAAAAAATCATTACAATAAATCATAATATCATGTGTTGGAAATTACTATAAATATTTTTTTATATAATGTTTTAATGATAATAAACATAGTAAGTAAATACGTATAATTATGCAACTCTGAGCTCAAAGTACATAGGTACCTAGGTATACTTGAGCCATCCAATTTCATTGAAAAATGTATAGACTATCACTTGCACGATTTAAAGTTATCAAAATTTGTTCCATTAACTTGTTATTTTTTTTAATGTAAATATATTTTTGAGTTCACTGAACTCAAGTTCTAATGGTAGATACCTGTTCAAATGATTTTTTTATTTGAAAGCTATAATTATTGTAACAGTAACATTTGCTTTACCTAAATTGTTTTCAGGAATGAACAATCCAAGTAAGTGATTTTTCTCGGGTCTCAAACGGTTAGAGCAAACTTTCCATAAAAAGTTGGCCTTACCAACAAAATGGCGGCCGTTTTGATTGACATGCTATGACTAAAATTCTAGCCACAAATTTCGTCTAAAAATCAACAAAACGACCGTGAAAACAATTACCTACTCATTTTCGACAAAATATGTACCTATAAAAAAGACGATTCATGTTAAATTTATAAAAATTCAAAATACTAATTGATTGTTCCCTTTTTTCTGTTTCATCACACGTGACATAGATGGAAGACAAGAATGATCCAAAGAAGTTCGAACGATTGAGAGGATTTATAATAATGCATTTGGACATATTCATGGTAAACTAATCGTAATGAAACTGCGATAAAGTTCTTCTCACCAAGCACTCAAAAACAACGTTTAAAAAGGTTTTTTACTAAAAACTAATCATATTGGAAAAATGGATCACAGTAAGTTATACTTATCAAATTTCTCGCTTTTAACGGTAGGTATTCTTATCTACCACTTTCAAATTTTTAAATCAAAAATGCAAAAATTTCCTCACAATGTTGATTTTTATTTTATCAATGATTTTGCATAGGTACCTATTTCAAGATTTTAAAATAAAAAATGCAACAATTTCCTCACAATGTTGTTTTTAATTTTACCTATCAATAAATTTGCATATTCCAAGATTTTTAAATCAAAAACTCAACAATTTCCTTACAATGTTGATTTTAATTTTATCAATAAATTCGCATAGTATTTTGCAAAAGGTATTAAAAAAGTCACTCGTATTCAATTTTTGATTTCAAATCATGACTGATAGTTTCGAATTTTTTTTCAGGCTTTCAACACGTATGTATAACTTTGGTTGGTATTATATTGATGCGATGTGAGTTCAAAAGTGAATTTAAAATCGGAAAAAATTAAATCTCATTTGAATTCTTGGTGACATTTTAACACATTTTGATGGGTCGCATGAGGCTTTTTCAAATATCCTAAACATTATGACCCGAGTTTGGGGCTCAAAATTCTTCAAACATATTCAAAATAAATTTTCGCCAGAGTACCTACTTGAATTCTGGCGACATACGAGTATGTTTGAGTGTAGTAGTGTATCTGTACCTATGACCAGTACAAAAATTGAAAGTGATAGTTCAAAATTAAGTGAAAGTGTGCCATATAGACAAACTACAGGGTCATTAATGTTTTTGGCGAATTATACAAAACCTGATATTGTTTTTCCACAAGTTTTTTGAGTAGATTTCAACAAAATCCAAAACGAGTTCACTGGACCATGGTTAAGCAAATATTTCAATATTTAAAAGGTACCCCTGACCTTATCGAATCAAATACAGTTGTAGGTACCTAAAACTCATGAAATTTTAAGTAGGGCATGATTCAGATTTTGCATCTGATCCTTCAGATCGAAAATCTACCTCTGACACAGTGGTTTATTTATTTCGCGACTTATTAGTGTGGTCATTTAGAAAACAAACTGAAGCAGAATGTATTGCTATGTCTGATGATATTTGTGATATAAAATTTTGTGTTTAGACCAATAAATGATATCACAAGGATACCTCGCCAAATAGTTTAGTAGGTATCAAAATAATATCTCAGCAATCGTTTATCAAAAATAAACAAAAAGAAAAGATCATAACATGTTGATGTAAAACATCATTAAGTACATTCGTGAAGAAGTTGGAAATGGTTTCATCAAACCACTTTCAATTAAATCAGCAAATCAAATTGCTGACATTTTAACTAAACCTTTAAATAAAACCCTATTTCAGAAGTATAGGGAATACCTACTTGTTGACAAAATATCAATGAACTGAAATAAAATGTCTGGCGTATTTTTTCCTAAAATAAAAACGAATATGCAAAATCATGAGGTGATGTGCTTCATCTATTGCATTTCAATCATTCAAGGAACCATTGTATTGACATTCAAGATCAGTAGTGTATTAAGTATAGCAGTATAAAATGAAAAACGTGTATGTATATCGTATTATTAATAATATGTATATTTAAAATTTTTTTTTCAAGTGAAGCGTGGTTTTCCAAAACGCATTAAGTCCCAAAAGTAAGTTCCGAGAAAAAGCATAAAACATACTCCCATTTCATTAGAGGGCTTATTTTGAGTATGCAACCAACCTAACATTGAAGTTTAGGTATAGCTTGATATGATCCAACACGCGGTGTTGAGTTGAATGTTGCACAAGAGATTCAACAAGTGTTGAAAAACATGGACTTAATGCGTTTTGGAAAACCACTAGACGTTTTATGTTGAAAAATGAGCATTCATTCAGGAAAATTATGAGGTAACTATTAAGATAATTATAAAAATGAAAGTACCATCTTGTAGGAAAATCAATTTCCAACAAAATGGTTCCTACTACTTACTGTTTATTTTCAATCGCGAGTGCACAAATTGAAGAATTAAAAAAAACACCACGCGAAAAGTACATACATTTTTCTGCCTTTTCTCCTTTCCAGCTTGCATATTACCATTCAATTCAAAACCTCTTATCAAAAATTATGTTTGTATTTCACTTCTGAGGAATTGTGATTTTTTGAAAGTTTTTGCCTTATATTTTCGAATTACGTTGATGATATTGATGTCGTTTTCTTGTGATTCGATACTGCTGAGCACGAAATTCGTATGAAAAAGATTCCATGTTGTAAAAGCAGCTTAATTTTGAAAATGGTGGAAATTTAGGAGAGGGCTGAGTGAGTATCGAATCATAAGAAAACAACGAAAACGACACCAAATTCATCAAAGTACATAACTTTATTTCAAAAATGAATAGAAATTCAGGAGGGGGCTGAGGGCTCCGGAGGGGCAGTTTCAGTGTAGGAGAAAATTTGACGCCATATTCGTGCTCAGTGGTATCGAATTATAAGACAACGACACCAACGTCATCAAAGTAACTTTATTCCCAAAATAGTGAAAATTGAGGTGGGGGCTGAGGGCGCCGGAGGGGCTGTGGGGGTGTAAAACAAAATCTAACGTCATATTCGTGCTCAGCGATATCGAATCATAAGAAAACGACACCCTACTCGTTAATAGTCATTTTCCCCAAAATTCCCATTTCGCCCCCCCCACACACATTTTCCAATTTTCTAACATGGCGCACCACCGCAAAAATTTCGAAAAAGGTATGGGGTCAAAAATACGTCCAAAAAAGGTGTTTCTAAAATGTACCTCGCAATCGTCATTGTTAAATAGGTACCATAAAATAAGTTAAAAAACTGAAAACGTCATTTTTGAGGGGTAAATATGGGGGGGAGGGGGTTGAAAATTTTTGTGGCGATACTTCCTAAGGATGCACATGTACAACATACTATAAAATTTTAAAAATCAGTTCGTATGGGAACAAGCGATTCTACAACCCGTATGCAAAAAAACCAATGGTTACCATTAAAAAAAATGACCAATGGTTTTTTCGCCACTATTCATCACTAATGGTAGTGGTAGTGGTAGTGGTAACCATTTACAACTGTCATTAATTTATGATTTAAAAGCATTTACAGCAACACAGTGATTGTTTTCTTATTGTAGACCCTCTTAGGGCCAAGGATTCGTCTCAAAAAAATTTTAAAATCAAAAAAAATTTCTCAGCAGGGGTGGGACTCGAACCTGGTATCTCTTCTCTTGATCTCTAACCATACTCTTAACCAACTAGGCCACTGTGGCAGTTGATGAAAGTGGTGTTTGAAGAGTTTATATGTGTTTTTCAGCATTCTGGACTTTAAAAATTTTCAAGCTGGATAATTTTACAAAATAACAATTTCTCAGTTTGATCAATGTTTGTACTTTTAGGTGAAACTTTGATTAATATCGCATCATTTACACCTAAAAAACAAATGCGCTTTCATTATTTTTGATTTTTTGAAATTCATCCAACTTGAATAAATTTATTTTCAAGGGGGAAAAACAAAAAGTTGAATGTTGATGATTGCTTTTGGAAGTTTTGGGGTGTGATAAATGTATGGCATAAGAATTGAGGGGCTTTATGGAAAAGGAGCCTTGGTCAGTTTTTTTCACTGATGTTCACAAGTTCAAATAGACTTGACAAGTTTTTCTACAAGAAAACATTTTCCAATTTGTTTTTTTTTCATGGAAGAACACTTCAATGTCACTGAACATGGTGAAATTAATGAAAAAAAAAAATTGTTAATAAGTACATTCAAAATTGTAATTGTAAAAGAAGAAAAAAACAAAAAAAAAATGACCAAGCCTTTTCCATGGAACTACCTACCCCTCAATTTTAACTAAACAAAAAGGGGGAAAATCCCCATTCAAAATTTAAAATTGAATAGGTATTAACCATGGCATTATAAAAATGGCAAGCTGTTTTTGAAAAATTGTAAGTCCAAAATTGAGCATGTCGCACCTCGGGAGTAATAAGGTCACATCTCAAAAAAGTGAAATTTTACAGGAGAGCTGTTTTCTTTTTTTAAAAAACTTGATACACTATTTTCATCAACTTATTATTAATTGTGAGAAATTAATAGCATCTTATTTTAAAGATTGGGTATCTTACCTTCATTTAGCATAAGAATAATTTGAAAAATAAAATCTTAAGAGTTTTCTGTCAACTATGGAGTTATTTTTTTATTTTTATTTTTTTTTTGTGGGTGTTGATTCCGTTTAATTACGATAGCGTTGAAACGTTAACAAATGGAAAAATGAATCATTTTTAGATACCTATATCCTTCGATAGTTATTTTTTAGTTTTGTGTAAACAGTCGGGAGCAGGGCTGTAAGGTAATTTATGTTGGTAAATTACGGCGGTATTTTACTGTATTTTACGGTATTTTACCAAAAGTTTATTACCGTATTTTACCATAATTTACCAAAAAGCCAAATTAACACTTTTTTTTCCATCTTTCCTTCATTTCATAAATTTCCAAATTTCCATGGAAATTCATGATTTGAAAGTTACCAAAAATTTTCCCCATAAATTTCCAAAAAATGTCCATGGAAAATTTTCTATAATCCTTAATAACAATAATAACACCTAAAACAGATGAAAATTTACTTCAGAAGCAGGTCAGAAGTTCAGAACTTCTAAGTCAAACTACAAAAAATAACTCTTCATATCCAAATTAGTAAAATACCATAAATACCGTAAAATACCGTATTTTACCATATTTTACCGCCGTATTTTACCAGCGAATAAATTACGGTAATTTAACAGCCCTGGTCGGGAGTGATGACGTCGAACGAGATAATTTTTTGATTCATTTCTTCATTAATTTTGAAATAGTAGGTAGGTAAAAATTTACTTACCTACTTGACTGATTTACTGTTGATTGTTACTGATTACGATAGGCTACCTGAAATGAAATGGGATATTGTTTCAATTCAATGAAATATTGTATAAAATTGAATCGTACTCGTACTGTATGAGGATATTCTTCCTATCAAAAAATAATCAAAAATGCTACGGATTGAGCTGAATATTTCGGCTAAAAATTCCAGTCTGTACAGTGTACACTTTCATGATTTGGAGTAACAGCAGTGTGAAGTTTTTGGCTGGAATACATACTAAACTTACAGTGCGAAAAAAATATTTAAAAAAATTGAAGCACAGGAATTTCGAAATTTTCGGTCAAAATTGTGATGAATAGGAATTTTTGGATTGGAAAACACGATTTTTTGCAAAGAGAAGAGGAGAGAGGGTTGCAGAATTTTTTTTGTGTAAAGTGCAAGAAAACTCGTTACTCGTTATTTTTATTTTTATTTTTTGTAAAAATTGCGAAAAGGAAGTCCTGTTGCCAAGATTAATTAATACAAATTCTGTTTTTTTTTTTTTTTTTTTTTTTCGGCAGCATAACTGAAAATTAATCTTGTTTTTGTACAGGGAAAATTTCAAAGAAAGGTCTCAAAATTGTCGAATATTATCTTCATTTTTTCTTGAATTGGAATTGACCAAAAAAAAGGGTCCCTTTTTCTTTTAAACATTTGCCAAAAATGCCTATTTTTTGTAAAAATGGTAAAAAGTTATGTTTTTGACTAATATAGGTATTGCAAGCTTTTTTTTTTTGACAAAATTTGTAAGAAGTCCTGCTTTTCTTTAATTGCAAAAAAGAAATTCAGTTTCTTGCCAATATTGTAAAAAAGGTCTTTTTTTTCAATTTTGCAAAACAGCTTTTTTTGGATAAAATTGCAAGACATTGCTGTTTTTTTTTTTGGTAAAAATTGCAAAATGTATTTTTTTGCCCACCTTATCACGAAAAACAATTGTTTCTTTTCAGGTTTTTACTTTTTTTCAATCCAACTCTGAACTCTCAAATGTTTCATTAATTTTCTCTTCTTCTAGAATTTTTTTCAATGAGACAATGAATGAATTTTATTGTCATTGTGGAAATTTTGACTGGAATTGATTTCGACTCCTCCTCGGTCCTCCCCTTCGATCTCTTGAATTACAACATTAGAAGAGGTTTCCCGTTAAAAGTTCTGCTTGTTTCCATTTTTTCCTTTCAGATTTTTTTTTTTTTTTTTTAAGTGGACTGAGCGCAGATGGCCACTTTCTGAAAGTTATTAAATTTTCGATCAGTATTTTTTAGGTCATTTGGTGACAAGCTTTCTGCTAATAGTAGGTAATAGGTGCACGAGGTGGTGTTTTTTTAGAGAGGTGCGTGGTGCGAAGTAGAAGGGAAATTCATTCGTAGTACCTATTTCGTGTGCGATACGAAACTTTGTATTGGTGCACATGCAACCAGGGATGCGGAGCGGAATGAATTTCGTTCCGGGTTCAGGGTTCAGCTCCGACATAAAAAATAATTCTGTTCCGGTTTCCTGTATCGTTCCGCTCCGATTAAAAATATCGTTCCGTTCCGGTTTAGCGTTCCGTTCCGCTCCGATTTTTCTTTTTTGTTTTAGAGAAGGTTGCATTCAAAGTACATCAGAATTTTCATGTTCTGAGCAAAAATTGAAGTTGAAAATGTTGAAATACCCGAAATTTTAAAAAAATGGTTGAATGAGGCGCGTTTTAATGAAATTTAAAGTCCACCTCACTGCTCACATGAGAAATTTGAATTTTGATCGCTGAAAATTGCAGCTTTGTTCCAAAAGTACATTGTATAAATGGTCTTTTTCATGTCATTTACCATGTCTTTTTACAATTTTCTAGTTTATTGAGGTAAAATTTCAGCAAAAACACCTTTTGTTCACACTATAATCTTGAAAATCGTTCATTAAAGGTCAAAAAATTTTGTTAGGTCGGAGCTTTAAAAACCCAAATTTTTATTCCGGTTCGGTTCCGGTTTCGCTCCTGCATATTTTTTGAAAGTTGCTCCAGGTTCCGTTCCGCTCCGCCAAAATTCTCCCAAAAGTTAGGGGTTTAGCGTTCCGGTTCGTTCCGGTTCAGTTCCGCTCCGCATCCCTGCATGCAACACTGTGTTTTTATCATCAAGATTTCAAGAAAAGTAAATAAATTGATTGGATGAAGATTGAAGATGAACATTTTTAATCGCCGGGCTGAAAAATTAAAAATATCAATTTTCTGATCGAACTTCAACCGGTTTTAACTTTTAATTTGTGTATTTTTTTCGCTTTTTGTATCAGTTGTGTCGTTATTATCAGATCGATGAAGTTTCTGATATTGATAGTTCTGTGTTGTGACTTGCGGATCCTTCATTTAAAGTTTTAAAAATAGTGAATTTTCCATCATACTTATTTGCTTTGGACGGCAATTTGGAATTGCATTATATTCATGAGTAGGTAAGTACGTGAAAAATGTAATCCTAATCAGATAACAATGTCTATGTCATACGAGTATAATAGTATTCTCAATCTCATGTTCTAAATGGTTTGTTTCGAGTGTTCGTTCATCTCTTGCGAATTGAGATATTATTATTGATACATTTTCACTTCGAACTAATAATGCAACAATTGAATTTTTCTTAGATCGAATTTCGAACCAAAAAATGGCCCCAACACCGCCGAAATTACGTTCGTGGGCTGTAAGATCGCTGTGTATACGATTAGTATACGAATGGGCGAACAGCGACATGCCAGTAAACGATATCATTTGGAGGAATGCTAAAAATGGCCACGGTACTTGCGAAAATCACGACTTGTTCATTGATCAAATGTACGAAATGCGAGTACCATCAACGATCATCGTTCCTCGTCTGATTCACGATCAAATCGACGAGAATATCGCTTCGATCTTGGATCACGTTAAAGACTGGATCCGGTATCATCATTCTAAGAATTTCTTCCACGACAATCCATCGTCTCCTATGAACGAATATCTGCTCGGGTTGGTTTGGAGCGATGATAATCGTCGAATTGACTATACAGCTACAGCCAGGAGTATGCTGAGGAATGAGAATCTTACAGCGATGGAGAGGTTTCGATTCGCTTGCACGTATTGTTTCGTCGAGGAGATTACAAAGTTATGGGATTTGGCCGAAATCAAGATCACGTCGAGTTGGAGTTTCGAAGACGAGCCTTTCCTGGTGTACTGGAGCAAGTACTTGAAGAACGAACTCGATACGATATGTTTACCGGAGACTGTTTCGTCGATGGACATTTTGATGCTGGAAAAAGCGATGAAAGTATATGATCTATGGTCACCTATCGAGTATTTTTTCAGCAACCTGGATACGGCGAGTAAATTGCACCAGTTTGACGCCGTTGCCAACCATTGCGGTGTAAAATATCGTAACGAATTGCTTTCGAAGCTAGATCACAAAGAGTGGATGCTCGTTTATCGTAAATCGATCGCTAGAATCATGTTGAGTTGCGCCGAATCGGGCGATTTCGAAGAAATACGTCACCTATGGAGACGATTCAAAGATACGATGAATTCGAAGAATTTCGCCATCGTCGTTCGAGAACTGGTACCGTTGTCGATGAAGAATAGTCGTAATTTCAACGCGTTGACGCCAATGTTGATGGTGATGTGGGCCAGTGCCCGAGAAGAAGTCAAGAAATCAGCCATCAAAGGCGAGCTGATGCGACGTATAGGCGAAAAATGCGCAGACCTGATAGACGATGACGGTATCAGATTCGATTTCGAATCACGTCTCGAGTACGCGGATCCGTTGAGAGTATTTCGAACGTTGTTAGAAAGCTGCGATCGTAAACAGATCGAGGAATTTGTTCGGGCCAATTTCCTTTGGCTAGTGCTGTGGCAACCTTTAGCCGTGCTGAAGGAATTCTTCGTCGAGATTCAGCTCGATATCAAATGTCTGTCGATGTTCAAAAAGGACTGGATAAATTCGTATGGATTATGCCAGGCTTGTTGGATTCTGCTGCGTTATGGCGAATTTGACGAGCTCGACAAGGTCGTTTGGTTTTGCTCGTTCGACGATAGTAAGGTTGATGACGATATTCGTGAACTGTGTTTGGAGGCATTAATAGCTTTAGGCGAAGACTTCGTAGCTCTGTATAAATATTTGGTTGTGAAATGTCCCTTAGGTTTGAAAGCTTTGAGCTTGTATTTGTGCAACTTCGATTGGAGAAAATTGCAGAGTTTTTTGTTGAATTCAGTCTTTTCGCGAGATCATTCGAAAGCGGATTTGCTGATGAGGTTATTATTCCGGACACGTTCCATGGGAACAACATATCTGCGGATGAAATTACGTCGAGCTGAATTCGACGATGTTAAAGAATGCTTCGTTACTGTGATGTCGAAGTATTACGAAGTTTCGTTGCTGAAATACAAGTGCTGCATTACGCTGTTCAGATGCTTGTTCAACGACTACGACGACGATGATGAGTCTGCGGGGAATTTGATTTTTAAACGAGACGATATGCGAGATTTTTTAAGCTGGTGTTGCATAGGTGGTGAAGATTCGTTGATGGCACAATCCAAACTAAGGTTTTGGTTTCCTAAAGCGTTCCTGGGTCAGTTGAAAGGATGTGTCGATGAGAACGGATCATTTCAAGCTAGCGATTCCATGGAGGAGTTTTTAGTATGGTGTTTTCCTGCGGAGACGGATAGAGCGAAGTTTAAACGTTATTTGATTCGCACATATCGCGAATATAAACCTATAGAGCAGCTTTTAGGGATGAGAAAGTATCGTCGAAACGTGTTGAACTGGTTTTTCGATAATGATACAGATTTGATTGAAACGTTCAGAGCTAACGAGCTGTTGAGATTAGCGAATTGAGTTTTTTTTTGGTGGTGTAGGGTTTTTTTTCGAGGCAGTTTTTTTGTTTTTTAAATTTGGGTTTATGCCCCACTGTCTTATCCTCTCTTTCTGTCTTGGATCTATTTTGCAATGCTATTTATAAGTGATTTGTACCTACTTGTCTGTGATTTATTGTATTTCAAGTGCTAAATCGGCGCAATGTTCATTTACTCGGGTAGATTATTTTTTATAATATTTATTTGGTACATTTTTGAAAGAAAAGAAATTTTCAAAAGCTCGTTTTGAAACGGCACCTCCTCCGCCATAATTACGCCAATATAGCTAGAAGTAAAAGTTCAAAGTTAGATTGTGATGTACTTGTTATAACTGGCAACGTTGCTTTATGTATGTATCTTTTCAAAGTAACGGTTTCGTATTGAATATATGTATTATTACCTTTCTGTCATGTCAACGAATATGTTATTATACGCCCTGAGAAAAGATGTCTCGTAGTTTTTATTACAAAATACTTCTTAAATGGTAATAAAATGCTCACAAAGTACCCGGTACACTAGTGGCTCCCATCCGGTGGGCACGATTTTCTTATAAAAAGTGCGATTTATTTCTGTTTTATAAAAAACTATTCTACACGATTGTATCGTCGTAAGTTTCCATTGTTCGAAACCGCGTGTGCAACTTTATTTTCTTATAAAATTCGCGACAATTTATAGAAATGATTACGTAGTTCCTGATCAATTAGAAATAAATGTTACTACTCATTCCAGTAAGTGTAACCTGTTTTTCGTGAAATATTGCGCCGGAAAAACGTCAAAATTCCGCGCAATATTGTATCAGATAAGTCGCTTTCAAGACCAATCACGCCGAATCAATCTCCAATCCTCAAGCTACGGAAACGCGAAGTTCAACGTGTAGAAATAATTAAGAAAAGTGTTCGTAAAACAAAGAATGTTCCAATAGAAATAATCAATCCTAGTGTTGAAGTTTTTGAAGATTTTTATACGAATCAAATCCGAGCATTGTTTGAAAACCTCCCGTTTTCAAACCTAGCCGAGTCAGTACGTGAAAACTTGTCGGAAATGGCTCTGACTGAAGAACAAATAAATACTAAGATCGATGATAAAATCGCCGCAGCTGAAGCTCGAATTAATAATCATGTTACTAAAACGATTACCGATGCGACGAAAGATTTGTTCCAACAAATTTCTACAGCTATGACGACGGCGATAAATAACAGAATGGATGCTGAAATGGCCGAGTTCGAAGTTCCACCTCAGCATATCCAAGTCACGTTACCTAATGAACAGAACTTCATTACCTTATTTCCGAACTCCGGTATAGTCTTCGATGAGCAAAATAAACACCACCCGAATCGTTTCCTTGATCAATTCGAAAACTACATGTCGCAAGTGCAGCTTACCAACGAAATGACTAAAATTATTATGTTTAACACAGCCGTAAAAGTAAACAATGATTCGTGGAGCAGTCGTAGTAAAAATGCGAGAACCTACCAGGATAGCCGAAGAATATTTCTCTCAGTATTCTGGGATGAAGCCTGTCAAAAGGCAGCTCTAGAAGCGTTTAGTAATGAAGCTGCGCCGACCGACTACTCTATTACGAAAGTAATAGAAAGAGTCGAATTATGGTACCCAACGCTGACGAGTATGAAGAAAGTATCACCTAGTGAAGCAATAAGCAGTCTTTACGATAAAATACCACCGGAGTTTCAATATAAAATCTCGAGTGAAGACGTAAACTCTTTCGAACAACTGATTGCCAAATTAAACTCGCTGAAACAGCTGGCTGCCTCAAAAATCTGTAACGTGACCAGCTGGGCTAAACAATTGGAAATCCCTCAGCGAACGACTCACCAGCGAAATGACGATCGCACGTTTCGCGATTATAGTAGCGGTATTATGCAAGACGAGAATGGCAAAACGAGTGATGATCGCGGTGGTTATCGTGGTCGATGGAATAATGGAGAATATCGAGGTGGTTATCGTGGAAGAAGCCGTGGCTATCGAGGTGGCTACCGTGGCGGATATAGAAATTATGACAACTATGATAACAGACCATATGGTGACAAATACGGCGAAGATTCACGTCCATTATCCGAACAACAAACTGGTCAAAATGGTGGCCAAAATGCTACGGAACAACAAGCACAAAATACTACTTCGAATCCTCCGCCAAGCCAATCTCTATTTCAACGACAGCCTCAAGCAAATGCTTCAACATCCGGTAATTCGTTTGCTAATGGTCTATTTGTCAGTCAAACCGGAGCTGCTCAACAGAATTCTTTAAACTAAGTCCTGACTCGTATTCCCGTCCAAGAATAAACCTATGTAAACTAGAAATAAAAAATTGTAAAATAAATTATTTTGGTGATAACATCGCTCAATTATTACTTGGTAACGGGAGTATACGTATGCCAACCTTGGCAAATATTTTTATGACGCTGAAAAATTTTAATCTATCCAATCAAAAGCTGGTAATTTCATTCGGAGAAGGAGAGTTAAACGATGATCGAATTCCGTTAAACTATATCGCATATTGGGTTCAAAAAATCTGTAACCAAATAAAATATCAAAAACCCTCATCAACCTTGGTTCTGTTTCCGATTCTGCATCCGGCGACCAATAAAAAACCTCGTGGTCATATTCGGAGATATTTACGTATTCTATCTATTTACAAGAAAAATATCTATCGTATGAAAAACACCAGGCTAATCACTGAACTATCGAAGCATTTTATCGTAACAACTGGGCATCGAATGAGAACAAATAGATCTGGAGTTATTAATGTTATAAAAGGGAAATTCTTCTATAGTAATAAATTACATGATTTCTTACCTAGAGATGATAACAGTAAAATATTACGATGCCAGTTCGAAGAAATATTGCAGAAATACAATATGATCCAGTCTGAACCTGAAAAGGAAAAATCATCGATAGAAATAAATAAACTACCTACTATGTCAATACCCGAAGAAGAAGAAATCGTACCTGAATCCGTAGCGCGAATTACTCTCAAAAAATCGCCAATTCGTGTAAAATCACCGCCAATATTACGTAGAAAAGTATTCTCGCCATCAAAGAAAAAACTTTCACCAATAAGAAAACCAAAAATTATCCAAACATGCGAAAACAACGACGAAAAAATCGAAATCTGCGAACCAATCACTGAGCAGCATCCGAACGGTGAACCTGAGATAGAAAAACACGAACATATTAACGTTAACTGCATTATAAATCATAATAATGCCGACGATAGCATCTCATCGGAGGAATCGCTTGACTCTTCGGCATCAATGAAAACAGTAGCCACTTGCAACTCACCAGCTAATCTGAGTATCGAAGATGAAATGGAGTTGACATACGATCTATATAATGTTCACTCCAACCAACAGCCAGTACTCTATCAACATCCTGCAGAAGAACAAGCATTAACTATCGAAGAAATTACTGATGAAGTTATAGAAATTAATAAAATAAAAACAATCGAAGCGAATGAACAACCTAAACATCCGCAAAATACAAGTGCTATTCCGTTGAAAATTGAGACTGAAGACTGCGTCGTTTTACTTGATTCCGGTGCTGACGCAAACGTCATTGATCAGGGCACACTTTTCATGCTGCATAGAAATCATCCAAATCACGTTGCTTTCGAACCTGCAAAACAAATTGCCATTGTTAAAGTAGCCAATGGTAACGAAGAAGAATGCCTTGACCTTATGGGCGTCGTACAGTTTAAATTTAAAGACTATAAAATCAACGTAAAATTCCATGTAATGAGAAACCTACCAGGCAAAATTCTTATCGGTCGCCATGCTATGAAAGACAACAATATAGATACTGAGTTTGGTCCAATGAGAGCAAAATGTGAACGTGGTGGCGTGATAGAATACATTGATTTCGTAATTCTAGATAAGTACATCAACATCCGTAAAATTCATATACGTTTAATCGATAAAATAATTAAACCAATCGAACCTGCGAAAGATACCGGTGAAATTCTTCGTAAAAAGCTCCTACGAAATGATAGAAATATTCAGCTATCAAACGAACAACAACAAATCGCTTTCCAACGTTTAAATCCGCACTCTCGTATATTTCGTGACGAAATTGGTCGTTACAATGGTGATCCAGTGGTATTCAAGTTCAACGTTGATAAAGTCCCCAACTTTAATGGTAGAAATTATATCCCAAGCGTTCATATGCGCGAAAAAGTGAAAGCTGAAATGCACCGGTTAATTATTAACGATATTATCAGACCATCGAATACAACTCATGTTAATAATACTATAATACGTACCAAATCCAACGGCTCGCTTCGTATCTGTCTAGATCCAGAAGAACTGAACAAATATCTAATTCCAAACTACAATGAACCACCAAATTCGGAACGTTTGGTTCATGATGGTAAAAAGAAAGTCTACCGATCAACGGGCGATTTTAGCTCTGGATTCTGGCAAGATCCACTCGACGAAAACTCGAAAAAGTACACCGGATTTAAGATGGACGGTGAAATCTGGGAATGGAATGTAGATCCATTTGGTACTGTCGTCGCTATGGGAGAATTCATTGATCGCAGACGAAGAATGTTTTACGGCCTTCCAGTGAAAATGTTCGTTGATGAATTCTTGATTGAAACTGAGACATTCGAAGAGCACGTCCAACTGCTCGAAGAAGTATTTCGGCGAATCAACGAGGCGAATATGACGCTAAACCCGAGCAAAACTAAACTATTTCAGAAAAACGTCGATTTCCTTGGCCACGTTATCGGAGAAGACTCGGTGAAAAAACAAGATCAAAAAATGGAAAAATTACTACGTTTTAGAAATAAATTCTTCAATAAACGCCAAAACAGAGTTATTCTACCAACCGTCACAAATATCAAACAATTCACCGGTCTGACAAACTTATATAGAAAATTCATCGAAAATTATCAGACAATATTAGAGCCAATCACGAAACTTACCAAGAAAGATGTTCCATTTGTATGGGGAAAAGAACAGTCCGATGCGTTCGATCAACTTTATGAAGCTTATCAGCAAAAGTTCGAGTTAAAAATGCCAGATAACGAAGAACCATTCTACATAGAAATTAGCGTCGAACCATCCACTGTGAATGCAGTCTTGTATCAAATACTCGAAGGAGAAAAGCATGTTGTTATGTTCGTGTCATCAGCGCTGAAATCACACGAAAAAAATTATTCCATCATCGAAAAACGAGTATTTGCGCTCGTTAATGCGTTAAAAAAGAACAGAATGTGGCTCATCGGTAGAGAAATTCATGTTCCAATCAGTTTAAAAACAGCAGTATCAAAAATAAAAGACGCATCTGAATTCCATGTTAAAGCAGCCGGCTGGTATCTTTGGACGAAACACCTCAACATCCAATATACTATATCTAAACCTGACCATAAATTATTCAACTCACCTCCGTTAGAATTGATCAGGACCGAAGAAATAATGGATATTTTAGAAATAAGAGTCCAAATAAAACAGGATCTCGAACAAGCGCTTTTTCATCTATCAACATGGCAAAATGATGATCCAAAATTAAAAGCTATTATTAACACATTAAACGGTCAAATTGCAGATAAAATCAAGTTTAGAGGAAAGAAAGCTGTAGCAAAATACGTTGAAAATATCAAAGAGAAATATACAACTGATTACGGCATACTATATCGGACAACTGGAGAATATCCATTACCTTATCTTCCAAGTGCGCTGCTGAGAGAAACTGTTGAATATTTGCACGAATGGTACGGTCATCTCGGGAAAAATAAATTGATTGACATCTTTAATAGAACTTATTACCATCCGTCGGCTGAAAAACATATTGCTTTTATCGTGAGTGTCTGTATTGTCTGCAAACAAAACAAAGTTTACGGATTAAAAAAATATCCAGAGTTTGCTAAAGTTACAGCAAATGATATCGGAGAAAATGTTAGTGTGGATCTTTATGGTCAATTGCCAAATCCACTGGGTCTTCCTCGTGCTATCGTCGTCGCTAAAGATGTATTTAGCAAGAAAGTATATCTAATGGCGCTTAAAGATACGAAAACAGAATCGGTCTTACCTATTCTAACACGAATCAACGATGATATGCGAGCCCATGGTCACAAATTGAAGCGAATCACGACTGACAACGGACCACAGTTTATATCGAATCAGTGGAAAGACGAGTGTAAGCGATTGAAGGTGGAATGTACATACGTATCGCCGTATAATCCTCAGTCATCTACGGTGGAAAGAAGCATGCGTGAAATTGGCACTCAATTGAGAATCTATTTAAATGAAAATAGTAACAGTGAAGACTATACTCACGAAAACTGGCATTATTACGTTTCAGCAGTAGAAAAAAATCTCAATATGGCTCCTTCGGATTATGGTCTTAGTCCATTTGAAATATGGGGCATTCCACAGGATGCACCGAAGCCGGAAATTATAGAAACATTTCGTCATGACATCAATAAACTATTAAAAAAAGCAATAGAAAAAATCAGTACCTACGAGAAAAAATATACTACATTCGATAATCTACCAGATATTATGCACGATGGCGAGTTGTATATTGATAAAAGTGGATTTCTATGGGCAGCTACTGATGGGGCATGTAAAGCCAACGGAAGCGACGATGCTATCGCTGGAATTGGCGTTTGTTTTAAACCAACCAGCCGATATAATATTTCTCAACGATTAAATAAGCAAAAACCCACGAATAATTTGGCCGAACTCTACGCGATAAAAGAGACCATATTAGCTGTGTTATGGAAAACCGATCACCGAAAATTAAAGATCTTGACTGATTCGTTATACGCCAAACAAACTATCGATAAAACACTCGAGTACGAGCTAAATGAATGGAAAAATGCATCAAGGAAATTAGTGGCTCATAAAGACCTTCTTTTACAAATAAAAGAACTAAAAAGCAGAATGCGTTATGTAGAAATAATTCATACAAAAGGGCATAAATATGACTTTACGAACGTAGTAGCGGATAAATTAGCGAAGCAAGCTGTCTATGGCGATGATCGCGAAGAAATCTTGAACTTACCTCAGGAAACTAAGCGTGAAAAAATCCATAAACTCATTCGATTGAAACAGCTAGAACTATGGATCATTCAAGAACAAAAATTCAACGAGAACGACGATCCAGAGAAGAAACTCCAAGAAGGAGATCTAGTAATGATTTCTACTCATCTACATAGTAACGCTGACAGATTTTTAGCCGGTAAATTCTATCCGAAACGCATTGGACCATTTATAGTAGAAGAACAAGTTGATGTCAATTGCTATCTAGTTAGAAATTACAAAACAGAAGAAAACGACGATATAAAATTTGTTAACTTACGCCAAACGACTATTTATGCGAAAAAAGAACAGGTTCAACTGCTCGAAGATAACGTCAAATATACCTCACCATTTGATAAAAGAACTTTTCAGCAGCGGATAGATGATCGGAGAAAACTCGAATTGGTACAGCAGGATGCGGAGTCTGAAAGCGATTATCTCGGTTGGAATGATGAGCAGACAAATCCATCTAAACTGAAACAATTAAAAAATATTATCCAAACGAAGAAAAAGAGAGGTCGTCCACCGAAAGAAAAACCAACGAAAAATGTACTTACTATCAACATGATTGTTTCTAATGCGCCGATACCGATCGAAAACAGCTACACTCAAGAATTAATGCGAATCGAAAAAGAAATTGGAGAAGACGAATTATTCAAAAAGGCCACCGAAGTTAGAAAAATTAAACACGAGCAAAATATTTCAAATTCAATCCGCCAACTTCTGAGAAACAAGCTACACGAAGAAATGTCCAAGGAAGACTACCATCGAGTAGTCAGAGGTTGGAATTAACCAAAACGTCACTCATCCGAAAGTAACTGCCTAAAACGCAAAAACATCAAAAAGCCAAAAATCATCTGATAAGAAAAAGATAAAATCACCGATTCTAGAATTCTAAAGGAAGTGCGTCGTAAATTCATTCTCTCGTTAATGTGTTTGATGTGTTTAATGGCTATTCTCTAGTAATTTCATTACGTGCGTTCTCTATTCGATAAAAGCTGATTGATGTAATAATTGCAAATTCAGTTCTATGAGTGTCGATCTGCGTTGCTTTACGGTGGTGTTTTAGAAATAAATTACTACTTTATTCATTACGATGCGTCCCGTTTCATCAATCTCTCGAGTGGCAGACGGTCGAATAGTTCGGAGCTACCGGTATCACGATGACCGTAACTCCTACAGCGAGCGGTCAATCAACGACCTGAAGACCAAACTGAGACAAAAATCCGATATAATCGGAGAATTAAAAGAACAAAATAAATCCGCCAACCGGAGAGCGGAAGATCTACAAAAACGCATCGACGAACTGGAGAAGAAAACAAAAAACCTTCAGTCCAACAGAGTTCCTCTATCTGAATACCGAAACGAAAAGATTATTGCCAACCTGTCGGAGCAAGTTCGTCTTTTAGAAATAAAAATACGTGACCGAGACTACACTATCCGATGTCTCAAAGAGGAGAATATAGAGTCGTCCAACATAATCGATATGGAACGGGATGAACGGAAGCAATACCAAAGGATGCTGCAAGAAGAAAAAGATCGTCAGAATGAAGAAACTGAACGAGTTCGACGTCAATTACAGGAATCCCGAAAGCGAAATCTAGATTTAATACGGCAGCAGACTTGTCTTCAAAACGAGAGAGATGAATCGGTGCAACAGTCAACGGTGTTATCGAGGCAGTTACGACGCATCTCCAAATATCTTACCGGTAAATACCACTCAGAATATATCGTCACAGGGCTGTTATCAATCAAACAAATGAACGACAAACTGTATGCCCATTTTAACAATAGCAGGATGCTCGGTGATAGTTTTGTTGCGTATCTAATTCGTGATGCCCTTATGGAGAATGGCGAAAAATGTATTCTAGAAATGGTCGAAGGAGTTAATATTCGCTATAATATGAAACACTTCCGTGAATACTTAGAAATAAACAACAGAACAGACAGGACATGTACGACTAGCTTCGGTTGGCTTGATATTCAAGACGGTAGAATGACCGACGATAACCTGAAAAAAGAAATCTACGCGATCCTGAGAAAACTGAAATCGAAATACGAAATCGTCCGACTTATTTTACTTCCGCATATCGAAAACGTCTTAAAGATCCAATACGCACAGCCATATGAGTTTCAGTCGATCGTTCAACGGAATGACGAACGGCTAACCTTCTTTAATACTACGCTGATCAATGCAGCGCGAGATATATCAGACGAGACCTGCTCAATCATCATACGAGACATCGAAAACATCGATCAAAACTTCGTTGGGTATAAGTTCTACGTAAAACCCAATTCAACAAAAATATTCTTCCATAATGAATATACAAATGCAACTCGACTGAAGCTAATAGATGAACCAAGGGCTCTTCTTGACGATTAATTCGGTCATCGGTGACTCTCCTCTCTCAAAATATGGTATCTTTATTATTGTGTTACTTACGAATTCACACAGCTATATCGAAGTCTTCAGCTGTGGTTTTCTTTTATTATGTGTTCTTTCATCTTTTTATAGTTATTATTTCTATTACTATCGTTGTTTTGTTTCTCTTTATTAATCATAAGTTCGACTGAACGAAATTGTTTTTGTGTTCTACAAGTGATATGTTGTTTCTTACTATTATTTTTTTTATTTTTCTAATGTGATACCTCTAGGATAATCGAGGCAAACTACCTTAATTATTGTTCAGTATTTTGTTATTGTTTTTTTTTGCGACTCGACGTATTATAAAAAGAGTTGTATGAATAGAAATCAAGACTACATCTTATAAGTTAATTTGTGATATTTTTTTTACTTATTTTTCTATTCGAGTGTTTTTTTTTTTTTACTAGTCGAGTCGGGGCAGGGGGTGTCTGTGGAACTGTCCCTCTTCTCGTGCCTCGCGCCGAGACAGTTGGGGCAGTGAAACGGCACCTCCTCCGCCATAATTACGCCAATATAGCTAGAAGTAAAAGTTCAAAGTTAGATTGTGATGTACTTGTTATAACTGGCAACGTTGCTTTATGTATGTATCTTTTCAAAGTAACGGTTTCGTATTGAATATATGTATTATTACCTTTCTGTCATGTCAACGAATATGTTATTATACGCCCTGAGAAAAGATGTCTCGTAGTTTTTATTACAAAATACTTCTTAAATGGTAATAAAATGCTCACAAAGTACCCGGTACAGTTTTCTAGTCTTTTTGAGTTTTTTAAGGTGATATGCTCGTAACAAGGCGATCATGTTGGTTTGTAATTAAGATTGGTAATTTATTATTTTAGATTTAAATGAATTATTTCGTTATAATAATGTACGTACAAATGTTTCGTTCAAAATGCGTATAAAGGTTTTTAATCATTTTAAATTATTTGTTGTTTGCGGATTTCTAGCATCTTCCTAAGGAATTTGCTTTCAGTTTTTCGAAATGATTAAGAATGTACCTCCATCGAACCCTTTTTAAGAGATGTTTGGTCCCAGTGAACAGGTTAAATAGGTTTATGTGAATTTTTGTCAATTCTGATACACTTAACTCTAAATGAGGAGCTGAGAATCAAAACTCACATTTGCCATCATAAACGATTTTGAGAAAAACGCGAAAAACTGAGTTAGTAGTGTTGCCAGTTGAAAAAACTTATAATACCAAAATGAATCATTAGATAGCGCTACTAGAACACGATTCCCTGTGTTGACTGATTTTCACCTAGCTCCCTTCTGCTTTAATATCCAGACAAAGAATGGCAAATGTGAGTTTTGACTCCAAGATTTGCAATCAAATTTTTTTTCACTGTTTTAATTACGACGATAGGGAAAAGTTTGATAACAAGCTGAATTTTGGTGCACGGGGGTTTTTTGATACGCTGAACACGAATTTGGGGTGTCCAGGTGAATCCGGTGTACGCTTCCCTCTTTTTTGTGGACCTTAAGCCCCCAAATTTGTTTTTTTGCGTTTAAGTCCGAAAATATGCAATTTTATGCAAGATTTATGTTTTTTAGGTCGCAGAATACGAATTTGACAATATTTTTTTTGTAGGGGTGAGGGATGAGGGGGTTAGGGGGGCGAGAAATTCAAAATTTGACTATAATGATGTGTGATATGTCGAAATGTATGTTTTTGAGGGTGTAGATCACGAATTTGACAATATTTTTTTTCGTAGGGGTCAATGGTGGGGGCTGAGGGGTGAAAATGGTTAAAAATTCAAAATTTGACTATAATGATGTGTGACATGTCGAAATGTATGTTTTCGTGGTTGTAGATCACGAATTTGACAATATTTTTTTCGTAAGGGTTGATGGTGGGGGATGAAGGGGGTGAAAAATTCAAAATTTGACCATAATGATGTGTGATATGTCGAAATGTATGTTTTTGAGGGTGTAGATCACGAATTTGACAATATTTTTTTCGTAGGGGTGAATTGTGGGGGATGAAGGGGGTGAAAACGGCGAACAATTCAAAATTTGACTATAATGATGTGTAATATGTCGAAATGTACCAAGTATGAATAATTCAACTGAAAGTGAGTAATTTTCATCAATTTACTCGATTTTAGTTTGTTATAAAGTCATTATAGAGGTTTAAATTACGTTAAAACTCCGTGTTTTGCCTATTCTGCTACATAAATAGGAATAGAACAAATTTTTGCACGTAGATGCACGGGAAATCCCAGGGGCTAGTACTTCAGATAGTTATTTCAAGATGTCATTTGCCATTTTTGCCCCCGAATGCCCCGGCGACGACAACAGTCAATTATAGTGAAAAATCATGGTGAATTTTGTTTAAATGTTACAAATTTTTTCTTCCAGGGACTTTGACGGCTCTCCAATAGAAAATTCTCCATCCCCCACCCTTCACCTTTTCTACACCTTCAAAAACATACATTTTGACATATCACACATCATTATGGTCAAATTTTGAATTTTTCACCGTTTTCACCCCCTTCATCCCCCACAATTCACCCTTACGAAAAAAATATTGTCAAATTCGTGATCTACACCCTCAAAAACATACATTTCGACATATCACACATCATTATGGTCAAATTTTGAATTTTTCACCCCCTTCATCCCCCACCATCAATCCTTACGAAAAAAATATTGTCAAATTCGTGATCTACAACCACGAAAACATACATTTCGACATGTCACACATCATTATAGTCAAATTTTGAATTTTTAACCATTTTCACCCCTCAGCCCCCACCATTGACCTTTACGAAAAAAAATATTGTCAAATTCGTGATCTACACCCTCAAAAACATACATTTCGACATATCACACATCATTATAGTCAAATTTTGAATTTCTCGCCCCCCTAACCCCCTCATCCCTCACCCCTACAAAAAAAATATTGTCAAATTCGTATTCTGCGACCTAAAAAACATAAATCTTGCATAAAATTGCATATTTTCGGACTTAAACGCAAAAAAACAAATTTGGGGGCTTAAGGTCCACAAAAAAGAGGGAAGCGTACACCGGATTCACCTGGACACCCCAAATTCGTGTTCAGCGTATCAAAAAAACCCCGGGTACCAAAATTCAGCTTGTTATCAAACTTTTCCCTATGGAATTTTGCAAACAAAACTAAGTTTGCATCAAAACTCACATTTGCCATTGGCAAATGTGAGTTTTGATTCTAACCCTTGGTTTTGAAGGTGAATTTCACACCAAAATGACTTTGATCCAAAAAAAACCGAATATGTCACATTATAGAGTGTAAAACGGTATATCCAAATCTGCCATAAAACGGTATTTTTTTTTTTGGCAAATGTGAGTTTTGATTCTCAGCTCCTCAAATATTATAATTATATAGTTTTTCTGAATCTGGAGAAAATCAGAAATCAGGGAATTAATTTTTCCTCAAATCCAACGATTTCAGGGGATGAATGGGGCCATGGGGAAAAAATGAAAAACTACGATATTATCTGAGAGCCACCCTATTGGAATATTAAAGGTAGGTTTGAACGACCCTTTAAAAATTGAAATTCCCTTCACTGTCGAACAAATTTTCCTTAGCACGACGAGCTGTTTGAATGCTGTCAAATGTGACTTGGCTGACTCGTTGGATAAAATATTTTTGTATTTTGATTCGTGTTAAAAGGGAAGAATGAATTTTATTGAATTTTCTTCAAATAACCGATTCCCAATTTGATTTTGTGAGAATTCTGAAATATGTATTGGAATCTAGAAAGAAAAATTAGGATGATGCGTTGTTATTCTGAGGAAAATGGAAATTGAAGGAATGAATATCTCGTAGTTGCATTTCTCGAAATTTTATTCAACGCTACAGGTGAAATATAACTTCAGAGCCCAACACTACAGTCTTGATCGCCTTCCAGAGAAGCGCATCCACTTTGATTTTTGCATGTTTTATTTCAAATTTTCGTTCGCAAGGGAGGACAATGGCCCCCTTCACTCCCTGGCCACGCCACTGAATAAATATGTCATTTATTTTTTTAATTTTTAAAAAGGAGGGACCTCAGTGACTGAAATTTGCCTGCAAAGTATTATTCAAAGTAAATCTTGTACGAATATACCTATGTATAATGTGGGCTTGAGAAGAAAAAAAAGGCTTCTTCTTCTCAAAAAAAATGAAAAAAAAAATGAACATCGGTTTGTAATCGGCATTCATCTCAGTAAAACAAGAGCGCAAAAATGCTTGGAAAATTCTCACTTTATAGCATCAAAATTTTTTCCAAAAAAACTGGCCTCTTGGGGGGGATTATCACCCAAACCCCCCCCCTTAAAACCGGCACTGCAATCAGGTGCAGAAAATGGAACAGGGGATAAGAATTTAGAAAATATTTATTACTTATTAGTTATTTTATTTACACAACATGTACTTATGTGCGCTAATCATTATAAAAATTCAAAAAGAAAGCTGAAGGTTTGGTTACCCTCAGTAACTTCTAAGCACTAAACTTACATACCGGTACTTGACTTGATAAACAAAATCAACTTAGTACCTTTAACTAGATTGGTTGCAAAAAAATTTTACCTATATCATCTTTCATTTACCATAATGATAATAACTCAATCTGAACGAATACATAATTGATTTGGAAAAGTTTAAAAGAGTACTTGATTTATATGTAGCTACTTCAGGGTGAAGCAGAGAAACCAGGCCCATTTCAAAATAGCTTCCTCAGCGTCGCAGAAGAAGGAAGGAATGATTCACACGCTGTAAGTTAGCTAGTTCCTGCTTTTTATTACATATATACAAGTACATAATTTTGACGAAACTCACCCAATATGTTAGTTTGGGTGTAAAACCATCCCAAAAAAAGTTTTGAGTCGACCCCCCCCCCCATCCATCCATCCCGAGTAATGTGCCCATACGTGCTCAAAATTCAAAATTCTTGTTCTCCGGAGAGGGTGGTCCAAAAATTTTGAAACTTGAATTTTTGAAATTTTCAACTCCCCCTCCCCCAAAGGCCAAAACCCCCAAATATGAAATTTTTTTTTGAAAACAATTTCACGCACGCACCCACTTGGTGACTATTTTCTATGAAAGTTTCAAACTGCTTTCTCTTGCTTTATGTAGATGATTTTCTATTGGCTGGCAATAATAAAGCCAAACTATTAGAGCTGATAGAACATTTTAAGAGAGAAATTAAAGTTGTTAATTTAGAAGAGCTAAAAAGGTACCTTGGTATTGAAATAAATAGAGATACATATAAAGAATAAAAGAATTGTTTTAAGCCAGAGTGAATAAGGTGCACCGGGGCAAGTCAGAACGATTTTTTGCAATTTCAACTTTGACCAGCTGTTACTCCCCTTCTAATGAACCAATATGGATCAAATTTATTATGTAGGTTCCCATAAGGGTTCTTAACCTATGGTGAAAATTTGAGCGCGATTAACACAGTAGCTTTCGCTCAGTGGAATAAAATATAAACTGTTCTGACTTCCCCCAATTGGGGGAAGTCAGAACAGGCTAAACTTTGCAGAGGCGTAGATCGCAAACGGAGCGTCCTAGAAAAACTGCATATAAACAAAATTGTAGAGAATTTAATTCTCTTTGAGATCACTCTCATCAGATTTTCACTAGGACGCACGGTTCGTCCGCTATATGCGAAAAACTAAGAAATAGAAAGTCTGTATTTTAGACCAAATTCAAAACAAGTTCAAAACAACAACAAAATACAATTGAACCAAAGACATCTAAAATGAAGCTGAATCGCGAAAATTTTTATGCTGTGATGAAGTAGGGGTAGTAGGTACCCTCAAGTCACCTTTAGTGGCACTTCGCCAGATATAAACCTCTAGGTGCTAGAGCAAGTTTTCTAACTTACCCCGAATTCCAACTTCCCCCGGTGCACCTTACTATGGAAAAGTGCTGGAGAGGTTTGGAATAGCAAATTCAAAACCTCAAGATACTTCAATGGCTACTAGAAATATTCAAAAGGATGAGAAAAATAAAGATAAGAGAGCTAAAGTAGAGGAAAAGAGAGAGATAACACCTTGTTTCCCATATTGAGAGGGAATTGGGAGTTTACTCTATTTAGCAAACTTGACAAGGCCTGACATTTCTTATGCAGTTAATTTTTTGAGTAGAAAACAGATTTCACCTACTAATGATATCTTAATGGTACAAGAGAGTTGGGCCTAGTAGGTATAGTATATCAGAGTAAGACAGAAAAGTTGGATGAATTTGCTGATGCTAGTTTTGGTGATTGTCCAGTTACTATAGAAAATCTACAATGGGAGTAATTGTTGAATTATTTAGTGACCTAGTGTACTGGACAAGTGAAAGACAAGGCATTATAGCAAATTCAACTTGTGAAGCAGAGTATGTAGCTCTGAACCAGGCTACATTAGAATTGATTGCCATGAATTCGTTTATAAGAAGAGCAGTAGCCCTATTGACAAAAATTATGCGATAGCATGCTAAAACGCATGCTTTTACGCATAGCACAAGCATGCGTGAATTTGGACTTTTTTCAAAAAAAGCATGCGATTCTGCCTGCGATTATCATGCATAAAAGCAATGTTATAGCATGTCAAGTGAAATAAAAATTGTAAAAAATTTTTTACCCTGGGCGGGAATCGAACCCGGGACCCGCAACATTAATTTTTTCCGCGTTGCCTAACCCACTCAGCCACTTCGCTGCTTGTAAAGAGTGGAGTTATTTCCCCATAAACGTTTGCACTTTTTGGACTTGAAAAAAATTTTAAAATGTATTAAGTTCACAACGCAGCAGCATTTATGTGGAAATAACTCTTCACTTCGCAAGCGGCGAAGTGGCTGAGTGGGTTAGGCAACGCGGAAAGTCGGAAACCATAGGTCCCAGGTTCGATTCCCACCCAGGGCAGAAATTTTTTCAATTTTCCCGTTATTTTACATGCTGTAACATTACTTTTACGCATGCTATTCGCTTACTTTTACGCATGCTATTCGCAGGCTGAATTAGCTGAATTGCATGCGTTTTTTTGGACTTTCACGCATTACGCATCTACATGCCTGTTTTTATGCATAATTTTGTCAATAGGGAGGTAAAACTTTCACACCATTTACTTTATATGGAGATAACACAGCCTCTATACAATGTATAGCTAAGAGTAGTTCACCAAAACTTAAGCATTTGACTAACATGAAACTACACTATATTTTGGACTGTGCAACTAAAGGGTTAGTTAAATTAAGATGGGTTCCTTCAGGAGAGCAAGAAGCAGACTTCTTAACAAGAGCTTTACCTAGAGTAAAATTCCTTGAATTTTGAAAAAAGACTGATGAGTGATTAAATAGAAAATTCAATTGATTAAAATTGAATGTAGGCATGATGTATATAAGATGAGTTAATTCAAGTTTTTCTTGATTTCTAATCGTTTCTGTGTTTTTACAGCTGATTTGCTGGGAGGCATGAGCCCTTTAGAGTATGCTGAGAGCCATCTGAGCATAGATTTGCTTGGAGTTGAGAATATAAACTTACCTATCGGTTTCTGAATAAATAAAAAAATTAATATCAGGAAGGGTTTAATTAAGACTGATTGAGATTGATTTGTTTTGATAGATTTAAGACTGATTCTGTTTTTGAAAATTAAGATTGATTTAAAATTATGATCTCTGTCAAGACTGAAGAGTATATAATTGTATGAGGTTTTTTTTTTTAGTTGAACCTTCTGTACTGTTTTTATAAGAGAGAATGTTTTTGGTTTCAAAGATGATTTATGAATTAAGAATTGTTGCTAAGAATATTAGAAATAATAGCCTAAGGTTAAAACGGGGGAGTGTTGAGTTGAATTAATTTTAACCTTAGATTTTGTATAATTAATTAAAAGTAAAAATAATTACCTACCTACATATTAAGAAACTCATCTTGATAATGTATTTTAAGCTCGTAAGATAGCGCCACCTTCTGAGAGTATTTTTTAGGAAACAAGTTTGTTGTTGTTTATTACATGGAAATTAGTCTATAGAAAATATAATTCAAGTAAGTAATTTTTTTTTGTTTCAATTTTTTTCACAACTTTTGGAACGAGCACAGTCTAAAACCCCCAAAACCAAATTTTCAGCCGCCCATAAGTTCATTTTTTGATTTTTGGCGAACGTTTGAAAATTCAAAATTGACTGTTTTTGTTTTTGTTTTTTTTAAGTAGGTACATACTGGCTTAAATATGTGGATTAACTCGTTAAACAGGTTAACAGGTTGAGTGTAATACACAACAACACAACTCGATTTTTAGCCGTCCAACTTTATATTCACGCCTTCTGGAGCGAATATTATTGTCAGACCTTTTTTCAGCAATGGGCAATTACCTCAAATACCAGTAGGAAATTCTATAGAAATGTTTGGAGGTATCTAATGATAATCTGTCCTCATGTCCTCAAACAATGCATCTCATGATTATATTTTTCATTTCTGCCAACTCAACTCAGATTTATGAACACAGTTATGGAAATTATCTCGATTTTAGTGATACAAAAAAGTGTCTTTCCGAAATAGGGAAATGAAATAGCATAAATGATTTTATTGAGATGAACAAAGTTATGGAAATTTTTTTGATCTAAGCCATGTAAGTAGAGGGTTTCTAATTAGGTATAGGTAACACAAATAGGATTTCTAACATAAATTTGAAATTTTCTGCAAAAGTTCTGAATGAAAGCTATCACAAAAAACAAGTTTACCTACTTAGTTATTGGTATACCTACCTTTTATGGATGATTTTTGTAAAGCAAAACTCTTAAAAGAAATTGATTTGCTACAGGAACTATCAAACAAAATTTTGAACTCAACCCATAATTACAAGTATACCTAATTTTACTTGTACCTAGATGTTTGAAATCTATCAAGTATAATTTCTCTAAACCTGAAAGCTTGAATGATTTTCATTCTGATTTCTCACCAAAGTTCGGAACATTTAAAAAAAATGAAACATCCGAGGAACCTCACACTGTTGAAAATTCTTCAGAAGTTGTGAACGTTAATCTAGTTTAGGAATTTGAACATTACTTTCATCTAAAGTTGTTTATAATTTTTGAAAATTGTAATTGCTTATTCCAATTCAAGTTTCTCTGAATATTTTGATTTGCTAGGTTTAAGAATTGAAAGTTCTCTCGAGCCAATCACGTTTCAGTCATTTTTAATTTTTTAAATCCAATTTTTCTTTTCAACAATGACTTTGATCAAATTGAAAGATCAAAATTGATCTTTAGTCAGGTGGGAGAGTCAAGTAGTGGCAAAACTAACGCGACGTTCATAGTAAAAACAGAAGTTAGAGTGTAGATATACATAGATAGAAATAGTTGAGTTATGATGTGTAGGTATATTGGAAAATTAATTTGTAATAAATGCTTCAAGTCCCATTTGTTTTTCATTTTCTCTATCAGATTATTAAATGCAATTATTTCATCACAAGCAGTAAGTAACATAATATAGAGGATGTAGATATACGAGTACATCAGTGTATATCCACATGTTTATAGTGTATATGGTATGCCTTTGATACAGTGTTTTGGTTGTCATGTTTCAGATCAATGATAACAGAGAAGAACGCGGTAATTTAGAGAAGTGGCTCTAAAGAAAACAAACCAGGCCCCAGTAGGGTCCCTATAGGGCTGTAGGATTTGAAAGAGTATCTGGCCAAGCAGGGATGTAAAACACCCAAAAAAATAAGTAGGTACCTAGGTATTTCATTAATAATTTTAGATTTGTTTGCGCCTACAACAAGAGTAGGCAAGTAATTAATTAGTAATTTTTTATGTTTTAGCACATTTTGATCTCAAATTTGGGATCACTCGGTATTAGTAAGTATTTTCATAAGTAGGTACCTAGGTATTTCATTAATAATTTTAGATTTGTTTGCGCCTACAACAAGAGTAGGCAAGTAATTAGTAATTTTTATGTTTTAGCACATTTTGATCTCAAATTTGGGATCACTCGGTATTAGTAAGTATTTTCATATTCATTTGAATAGCCTTTGGATTGGAACGTATGTATAGTGATTACTGATGTAGAGTAATGTGAAAAAAAAGTTTAAGTTGAAACTGCAAAGTTGAATTATTACCACCTCTACATAAAAAATTATTTTATTTTCATTTTCATTTTTTTCCAAATGAACTTCAAACTTTGTTTTGATGAACAGAGTAGAAAATGACATTTCTTGAAAATGTAAATACATTTTGAGCAACTTGTATTATTCTCTTGAAAGATAAATTAATCAGTTATGTACTTAACGATGAATAAAAGCCTTATGGTTTCATTTTTTTCCCAAGTAGGTAAATTATTCTTTGGTTTCAGCACTTTTTAATCCCAGAAGACCAAAGTTTATATTTTTCCTCCTCTAATGACACGTCCTCAGTCACCCCTCCACTGGCAAAACGTCAAAAATTTGACACCATTCAAAATTTTGAAAATTTCAAGAACTGAAGTGCATTTTGTTTCTCATTTTTTGATGAATTTTTTAAACTCAAATTTGGTCCCAAAATGAGAAAAAAAAATCAAAATTTTACAAAATTCATTTAGAAAGCTGAAATTTGGAATGTGCTATAATCTTGTCCCGCGGCGCCGAATCAATTGAAAATGATTTTCAGCTATTTTGAGCAATTCTGCATTTTTTGCAACCTCCGAATTGAATTTCGGATTTCCACTAAATTTTACCAAATCAAGATGGCATTTGGAAAGCTGAAATTCACACTGTCCCCGCCATTGCAACCTGCTGAGTTGGCTCAGTTGGCTGATACTTAGAGGTAATTTCAGTAATTTGTTTTGTTCTGTTCTATTCTGTTCTGTTCCGTTCCGTTCCATATTTTTTTCCTGTTTTGTTCTGTTCTGTTCTGTTCCACCAGCCCTGCCTGAAAGTTCTCACTGATAACTTTCAATGCTTGAATCGCGGTGCGCACGCAGTTGAACCGGCTAGGTCCAACGAAGTGACACTGAGCCAGTCGTACAATGAGCTTTTAGCTTCAGTACGTTTTTGAAGTGTCATTTGTCAGTCGATTTTTGTGTATTAGCGAAAAGCGAAACAAAAAAGACAATCAGTAAGTAATTTTTTTTAGTTTTTTACAGGGCTTAAAACCACCAAAACCAAAACCAAATAAAACCACCATAACCATTGTTTTTAATTGGTTTTAACCACTACCACAACCATTTCAACTTCTTTTTGTAAATTTCAAAAACAACAACAACAAAAAACCAATATATGTATTTGAAAAAAATGAAAACCAATTCATTTAAAAACAACCATTTGGGAAAAAAATTTGAATTGAAACAACCACAACCACCAAAAAGTTGTGTTCTTTGGAGAAAACCACAACCACAAGAACCATTTCAATTTTCAAATGTAACCATAACCAATAACAACCAATTCATGAAATGGTTCGTTTTGGTTTTTGCAATTTTTTTTCAATTTTTCCAGACCTGTGATGGAAATTTTCTAGTTTTTTGTCTCAAATCATACTTTTAGTAGTGCTGAATTAGTTTTTCTATAAATTTATTTGAAAATCAAAATTGTTTTTGATATCAAAACCACCACAACCACCAAAACCATTTGAAAATTTGAAATGGTTTTTGATGTGAAAAACCACCACTACCTCAAAAAAAACTATTATTATGGAACCAAAACCACATCCACACCTTATTAAAAAAAAATTGAAACCATTTCAAAACCAGAACCAAAAAAACTTTGAAACCTAAACCTTAAAACCAATTGGAACCGTTATGGTTTGTGATTGGAAAACCAATTCAGAAACCATAACCAAAAACCATTATTTTTGAGTCTTTTAAAAACCACCTACCACAACAACCAATAAAATCCAAATGGTTTTAAGCCCTGGTTTTTTACAACTTCAGATTTTTTTTTGCATGGGCGGATCTTTGCACGAGGGGTCTTCGAATGACGCAAAACGATTTTTTTTATTTTTGGTGTGTGATGAGTGCACTGAATTCATTTCTTTGAAACGCGTGTTCAGTGTGTACACTGGTTACACCCTGAATTTGGCGTACACACCGAACATACACAAGGTGTAGAAAATGTGTTCCAAACGAACAGAGCTGTCATTTTTTACCTGTACATGAAATTTTGAAGAATTATGATTCCAAAATTCACGTTTTTTACATCATGTCAACCACTGGAAAATTATGCATTTTGATATCCAAGTGATTGACAACTGGCTTATTTCTGATAAAAAAAGCAAGAATGAAGTATATCTAGATGACCAACGTCATCTACATTTCAATACCTTTCAGGATATCTCATTAGTTTTCAGAATAAAGAATAAGAGGATACCTAATCTATTTCCATACCTACTTGCATTAAAGAGCTTTAATAATTTGAATATACCTAACCACGATGTCTGCGAGTGAAAATTCTGAAAAATTCTCAGTTTTAATAGTTCTTTTCATGTAAAATGACATACTTAGGTATCAAAAAATTGGACTGGTATTTTTTTCCATTTTTGAGAGATAAATTACAAATTTGGCGCTTCTGCAAAAATACCATCAGTAACCTAAAAAATGAAAATTCTTGCATTTTTGAAATATTTTACCAATGTGTAGACGAACATTTGAAAAAATTTCCCTCCCCCGCAATTTTTCAACGAATTGACGATGAATTATCATGATGAAATTTCCGTTGACAGGGTTACAGCCTCTCCAAATGAACCGATTTGCTCGAGATTTTGCAGAGTAATAGCAATTATGGTGCACTTGAATAGCCCATTTCTATGGTACCTACTACGAAAAAATTTTTATTCTATTTTTTCGGTGGGGATGGGGAGGGTATTAACAGGGAAAGAAATTTTCAAATTAATAAAAACGAGGTCAAAAGTGATTTTTTTTTTTGAAAAATGGAATTATATTATTTCATAATAACACGCTATTTTACATCACTGTACAAAATTGCACTCATATCGGTTCAATAGTTTTCTCTTAACACGAACATTTGTGATTTCAAAAATTGCCTCAAAAAGTCAAAATGCTAATTTCGGATCTTCCTGTCTTCAGCGTCTTCATTAAGTATTTTTCACCGTAGAAAGTTCGTAAAAATATCAAATTAGAGCTCTCGTTGAATCGTTGAGGCGAAGAACATATTAAAAATTCAGAATCATACGTTAATTTTCGATTATTTTATCATGGGAAACTCTTCGTTCCACTTGGACACATCATCGGGTCAGGTGGAACGAAAAAAGTTGGTTCGGAAAATAAATTCTGGAGCCCAAGTTTTTAGACCAAATTTGAAGTCATTTTGTAGCCAAAGGATGGGACTACACAACAAAATGTTTACGGGGTATCAAAGTTGAAACTGGTACCTAGTAATAATTTTCAGTGAAGTAAAAATCGTTCCACTTGACCCGGTTCATCCCTAGTAAAAAGTTTTATGGAAATGGTGTTCTTTTCATTTGTTTAAAACGGTGGAAAATTTTTTCCAATAATGAATACTTGCAAAATCACTGCTAGAAAACCCTATTTTCGACCTGTCAAATCGATCCGGAACGGTTTCAAACCGTTTTGAGTAGTTCTGGAGCCTCCAGCAGACTTTTGAAACTTTAAATTCCTACAACATTTCATCAAATGGAGTTGGAAAACCAAAATTTATTCTGCAAACTAATTTCAATAAGTACGCTACCAAGTCGACTGAAGGTGGATTTCAAGTCGTTTTGGAGCCTCCAGTGACTTCTTGGAAATTATTGTAGCCTCCAGCAGATTTATAAATGCTCCATAAAATTTTACCAAACACAGCTGATGGAAATCCAAAATTCACTCTGCACTCCAATTTTAACACGCTATCAAGTCACTTAAAATATGTACGTTTCCTTACAGATAATACTTAGGTATATAAAATAACCAATAGCCAACCCACCCAACCCTCTTCGATCCTTTTCATTGGTCAACGATCCATACAGTCCACTACCCTACTGATTTCGCCTTTTTTCTCTAGATTTACGAGTGTATCTTAGGTTAGAACATTGTAATTTCTCTGAGAACATTGTAGTTCAAAAAATAAATGTCATCGAGTGTATTTGTCTCGTATTCTTACGCATCATGCGTCAACAGTTCTCGTCACAATTAAGATTGAAATGTGTTATGTTAATACCACTCGAGTCCCCAATGCTATGCTTAATATTGTTTCATTAATTGGAACATAATAATATGTACATTTTTACTTTTACCGACTTTGCCGTGAAACGGAAAAGTAAGGTATTGTATTTGTCATGATGGTTAAGGATTTGGGTGGGGGTGGGTTTTCTTGACGTTTTGGAGTGTGCTGATCACGATAAGACGTATGGCGCAAAACGAGATAAGTTTACATATATATTTATATATATTTGCTTGCAACCAGACATGTCAACTATGCTTGGCATATATGCAGAAAAGTGAACAAAATTTTAAAATTGGTATAATTTCTGTTCTAAATCACTTATTAAAATTTTATTTGCAGATTCAGTCTAATATTAAAAAAATCTATGTTTTGAAAAAAGTAATCAGATTTTTAGGCTAAATTTTGAAGAAAATTTTTGAAAATGGAGTCTAAGTAATTTGAATTTTGAGAAGGTTAAGACACCACAAGAAAGCTTAAACAAAATGAAAATTTTTGATGTTTCTAATTTTTCAATTGGCCAATAAAATACTGAAATATTTCGAGTCAAATTTGTTGTCATGTACACTCAGGATCGATGTATTTGCATACATCTCCACCAGCACATCACATTCTACTCACTACAAATCAAATGTAGACCCTGCGTTCGTCCTCGCGCCTTGATTTCTAAGCCATGCGACCTCTGGTGGAAGTTTCTGAAAACTCATAGTTGACTTGTATAGTAAAATTAACCCATGACTTGTCAACTATAGTTGACAAGTTGGTCAGTCCACTTGTATAGTAAAATTAACCCATTCAACAGTTGACAAGTCTGGATACTAATACCTATATATATTTATAGGTATATCAATTTATGTATAAATTTGTGTCACGCTGAACTCAAAAGCTCCAAACTTTAAGTCGAAACTGATGATGGCAAAATATTGCTTTGATACTGAACTAGAGAAATTTTTAATTTGGTCGAAATCGATTCAGCCGTTTACGAGATATGAACGTTTAAGTGTGTTTCAACGTTATGGATAAGCAGAAATTTGTGTAAACCCTTATATCTCGCAAACGGCTCACCCCCAACAAACAGATGGGGTGGTTAGGGTGTGTAGGTTGCAGATTGGTGCGCCGGAGGTCGGGTGTTCGAATCCCGGGCGAGTCAAGAGGAGAAAATTTTTTGTTGATTTTTTTGTTAATTTTATCCGTCCAAAATCTTTTTGCCATAAAAAATCAACATTTTTCAAAAATTTCTAGTGTAATTTTTGTTTTAACAAAAAACATTAAGTTTTTGGTAAATAGTCAGTAAATTTTGATAATTTTTTTTTTTTGGTGAATTAATAGTAATTTTTAGTAAATAAAATGATTAGTTATTTTTGGTGAATTACTCGTAATTAAAGTTGGTCGAAAATTTTGGTAAATTGCTTGGGTAATTTTTGGTAAATTGGTAAAGTTTGATAAATTGGTAAAAACCTTTGGCAGTAAATTACTGGGGTAATTAAAATTTGGTAAAAAATTGGTAAATTAGTGAGGAAATGTCTGGTAAATTACTGAGGTGAATGTTGGTAAATTGCTGGGGTAATTTTTGGTAAAATGGAAAATTGGTAAATTAGTGGGTAATGTCTGGTAAATTACTGAGGTAAATGTTAGTAAATTGCTGGGGTAATTTTTAGTAAATTCGTGAATTTTGGTAAATTGGTAAATTCGTGAATTTTGGTAAATTGGTAAATTCGTGAATTTTGGTAAATTGGTAAATTTTGGTAAATTGGTAAATTTTGGTAAATTGGTAAATTTTGGTAAATTGATAAATTTTCGTAAATTGATAAATTTTGGTAAATTGGTAAACTTTGGTAAATCGGTAAATTTAGGTAAATCTGTTGGCAAAATTGGTCTTGTAACCGTAACGTATCGAATTGTGTTCGGTAATTTTAGTTTTTATTTTTAAATAAAAAATAAATTTCGGTTTCGCGATATAGATATTGTTGGTTAAGTATTAAATGGATTTTTGTTCTTTTCGTAAAATCGCGTAAACTGTTGGCTGCTAAATTATCGTTGTTTTTTCGTTGTTTTCGTTAGTTACTAAGTTAGTTCGCGTTAATATTATTCTTGTCGTCGTAAAGTAAAGTCATCGAGCTTTTTGCTCAGTCTCATTTGTCTGGTTTATTGATCGTTAAGGTCAATGACCGTTAATAATAAATATTTATTTATTTTGTTGAAAGTTTGTTTTCGATTTGTCGAATGTTAGGCAAGTTTAATATTGTTGTGAGTCAGATTTATCGATTTTGATCAATTTATCGTACACGGTAGCGTAGAGCGTAGTTCGTGAAAGCTCTGTTTCGCAATTCGACGTCCTGTGTGGAATTTTTCTGGCTTGTGTAGCTTCAGCGTATTGGTTCGTGTAGTGTTCGACGAAGTAAATGTCGACAGTTTTGTCATACCTCAGGTCTGGCAAAGTAGTTAACTCCGAAGAAGTCGACGACGACGAGTGTAAACGTAAATCCAGTACGACCTTTGCTGGTTTCCCTGTAAACGAAAATTCGAACGAAAGTAAAACAAAGTCGTCGAAGGGTAAAAGTACTTCGAAAAGTAACGTATCTGATTCCAGTGGCGACGCTAACGTAGCTGGTACGAGTAGTTCTGGTTCTGGTGAACAAGTTGGTCCAACCGATTCTGCTTCTCCTCCTCCTCCGTCTAACCCGTCATCCGGTCCTCCACCTCCTCCACCTCCTGGTCCATCCGACGACGAGTCCGAAGGTAGTGAAAGTAGCGACGACGAGTCCGACGACGTAGCTGTAGAATCCGATTCGAGTAGTTCGTCGAGTGAAAATATGTTCGGTGCCGGTGATAATCGCGTAATGGAGTCGATGGTCTTTCGCGGTACGGGTTTCGTTTCCTGGAAAAGAAAAATAAAGGTCATTTTGTCGGCCAAAGGATTACAAACCGCGATTGTACAAGTAAATTCGTTATCGCCGCGTAAAAAAGCGAAAGCTTTAGAAATTTTAATTAGGCACGTAGCTGAGAACGTTTTCCGACTGGTCAAGGAGACAGAGGACCCGTACGTATTCTGGACGGAGCTCAACTCCTTGTACCAGGCGGAAAACCAAGCAGCAATTATCGACTGTCGAACTCGTATTTCGAAGATTGTCATCGATATGTACAAAGGTCCGAAGGAGTTCTTGGAGGCATTTTATACGCTAGTCAACGATATGGAGAGCTTGGACGTGAAATTGACTCCATCGGAAATCTATACGTATCTGATCAACGCGTTAGGCAACTCGCCTAAGTACGAGTCAGTGCGTATGACTGCTCGAGGACTAGTTCACGTCACAGCTGGAGACCCAAATCCAAAAGTGATTTCGTCGTTGCTTTTGAGTTTGGAAGATACCTCGAAGAACTCCTCGACTTCGAAGGGTTCGACAAGTACCGGTTCCGCGATGGCCGCATCCGATCAATCCGGTAATAAAAATAATAATAGTCGTAATCGTAATCGTAATAAGTCGCGTAATCGTAGTTCGAACTCGTCCGGTAATTCGTCGAACGGTAACGGTGATCGTAGTGGTAATAATGGCTTCGTACAAGCCAAAGATCGTACCTGCTATAAGTGTCATAAACGGGGCCATATGGCCAAGTCTTGTCGATCCTCCGGAGTGAATTATAGAAACGATACCAACCCTCGGGGAAGTATCGTTTGCTATCGTTGCAATCTGACTGGGCATATCGGTCGAAACTGCCCACAGAACGGTGATTCGTCGCGTAATAATGGTGGTAACGGTTCGTCGAGTGGTACATCGGGTACGTCTGGTCCGTCAGGTTCGTCCGGTTCGTCAGGTCCTCGACTCCTCGTCCATCTATCGCGTTAGGTCTTTTTCCGTCGACATCTGGAAAAAAAGAAAATTTCTCGTTAGATGAATGTCGTAGTCATAATATCGTAGATGAATTCGTTAAAAATAGTGTCGGTCGTAGTAGTTTCGGTGACAGTGTTGCGATTTCTAATTTCGGAAATTCGCGTAACGTAAATATCGGGTCGAACTATTTTTTAGGTGACTCGACTGCTTTGAATCTCGGTGAAGAAAATGCATACGTCGAGACAAACGACGACGACGGCGTCGATTTTATCACGTTTGTCGTCGATAGTGGTGCGACGTCGCATTTTCTGAAACATCGTGGAGTCTTGCACGATGAGAGGAAAATAAACGAAAGTTTACAATCCGCTCATTGTGAAGTCTCTTTGATCAAAGAAGGAGTAGGTCGATTGAGAGTTCTAGCCGATGACGGAAACGTCTATTGGTTGAACGAGGTATACTACGTACCTAGTCTTTCTTTTAGTCTTCTGTCCGTGTCGAAAATCGTAGCGAATGGTTATCGTTTCTTCTTCGATGAAGATCCTCGTTTGGTCGATCCTGCGGGAAATTTAGTGTCAAAATTAGTACTTAATGATAATGGATTGTATACGATTCAATTTATGATAAATATACCTCCTATTTTGTACTCCTGTTCCAATTATTCATCTGCGTTAATTTCTGACGATAGTAGTGACTCGACAAATGTAGGTAATACTTCGACGACGATAGGTAATGATTCTGGAGTTGTAGTTTCGAATGTTTCTAGTGTAGGTATAGGAAATACCAGTACGTGCAGTGACAGTGATGTAAATCTGAAAAATAAAAAGAAAGTAAATAGGTTAAAAGGTGAAGGTGACATCTGGCATCGTAGGTTGGCTCATACGAGCAAAACGGTACTAGATAAGATTCCTGAGTTACGTGGATGTGATTGCCCACCTTTCAATCAGTGTCAAATTTGCTGTAAAGCAAAACAAAAGAAACATACCTACGATTCGAGTAGGTATAGGTATCCGAATCCGCTCGATCTCGTTCATATTGACGTAATGGGTCCTATTACAGAAGGACTAGAAGGCAAGCGATATTTGATTGGCTTCGTAGATGACTGTACGAGATGGGGAGTAATGTTCGGAATGAGAAGTAAAGCCGAAGTAGGTACCTACCTGAAAAAATTTGTAAATATTAGTGAAACGTTATGGAGTACGAAAGTGAAGCGTATCAGGTGCGATAACGCTAGTGAATTTATTGGAGGTACCTTTAAAGAGTTCGTTGATGAAAAAGGCATATCGATGCAGAACAGTGAGCCTTATGAAAAGCAGCATAATGGCACCGTCGAGCGTTTCTTCCGAACCATCCAAGAAAAAATGCGAGCTCTATTGTACGAAGGAGGTTTAACGAATAAATTCTGGCTTTACGCTGCATACACGGCGAACTACGTGTACAATCGTTTACCGCATTCTGCCTTGAACGATCTGTCACCGTACGAGCTGTGGAATCGCCGAAAGCCGGATTTATCGAGAGTGAGATTGTTTGGAAGCGTTGCACGAGTTTTAGTACCGCCTGAAAAGAGAAAGAAAACCGATGAGAAGTCGATAGATATGGTATTGTTAGGTTTTACAGAGACAGGTTATGTATTGTACGATGTTTTACGAAATAAATTTACGAATTCGAGTTGTGTAGAAATAGACGAAACGCGTAAGATACACGATGTTATTAACGATCATTTGTTAAAAACATCGGTATCAGTGAGTGTAAGCGATGTAAATATCGTACCTACGGTTACACCGGTAGGTAACGCTGATTCAGCTCCTGGTTGCTCCAATTGGATAAACCCAGATGAGCTGACTGAGGCCGAACGTAGCGGTGATAACTTGGTAGATCGTAGTTTGATCGATACATCTTCTTCAGATGAACGTAGCGACGATTTTGCTTGCTTTGCACTCGCTGGGGTCGATGACCTTACGTATGAAGAAGCGTTGAACGGCTCTGAAGCGAAATTTTGGCGTGTAGCGATAGATGAAGAGTTAAAGGCGATGGAGATCAAAGACGTTTGGTATTCAGCATCTGAAAAAAGTGTAAATAAAGAGAATTATTCGAAAGTAGACAGTAAGTGGGTTCTAAAGAAAAAAATCAACTCGAATGGTGGGGTGAAATTTAAGGCGAGATTGGTGTTGCGTGGTTTCAAAGACAATCATTTCTATGAATTGGATGAAATATACGCGCCAACACCTAATCAACCGATAATACGCTCGATGCTCAATCTAGCTATGGTCAACAAGTGGCAGTTGAGACAGCTAGATGTGAGTACAGCATTTCTCAATGGAGATATAAATCGAGGTATTATGTTCAACCCACCGAAAGGGACTAATGAAGAGAAAGGTGTCGTATATATTCTCAAACGTTCGTTATACGGGTTAAAAACAAGTCCCAAATCGTGGAACGTAAAATTGAACGAGTACTTACTTTCGCTCGGTTTCGTAAGGAGTAAAGTCGATCCTTGTGTGTATTTCGATGCTGAAAATCCTCTACGTTGCGTTTTTGTCGTTTACGTAGACGATTTTCTAATTACAGGTTGCGATGATCGTCTTATTGAGTGGTTAGTCAAGCGTTTGAATGAACGTTTTGGAATCAGAGACCTGGAACAATGTAAGAAATTTATTGGTATGGAAATTAATCGTAGTAAAGACAAGTTAGAAGTTCATCAAAACACGTATATCGAGCAATTAGTTAGTGATTACGGGCTGTCTAATTCGAATAGTATTTCAACTCCCATGGAACCGAACTTGAAGATTACAAATCTCAAGCTCGATAAAAGTTATGAAACCAAAGTGCGTGGTCTCTTAGGAAGTTTGAGTTACATAGCAAGGGGAACACGTCCTGATATTGCTTTTGCTGTAAACTTTCTAAGTAGATACCAGCACTTGGCAAATAAGGAGCTATTCGAATACAGCAAGCGTATCTTAAGGTATCTACGTAGTACGTTAGACGTGAAACTTACCTACGTAATACCTAAAGTAGTCGATAAACACTCTGTAAGAGTGTACGTAGATTCGGACTTCGCTGGTGATTGTTTAGATAGAAAGTCAACGTCTGGAATTTTTGTATTGCACTATGGCAACGTAATTGACTGGGTAGTCAAGAAACAAAATTGTGTAAGCCTTTCGTCGTGTGAAGCTGAATACGTTGCGTTAAGTACGTCTGGAAAGGAAGTCTTGGCTTGGCGAAATCTGTTTGTCAAATTAGAAGTTCGTATTGACACCGTACCGGTGTATTGCGATTCTAATGCAGCGATTGCCGTTGCGAATACGGTCGAATCGAAACGTACCAGACATATAGATGTCTGTTATCATCATATACGCGATTTAGTCACAGAACAGATCATTTACTTGCAAAAGATATCTTCGGCGGATCAACTTGCCGATATTTTGACCAAAGCTACGACACGTACCGTATTTGACAGACTCTGTGAGTCATTATTTAACCTTTAAATTAAGTTTTCGAGTCGATTTTTATGTAATTTAAGTATAATTAAACTGAAATTTTGCTGTAAAAATATTTTGTTTCAAAGTGTTTACAAACACCGGTATTGATAAGAAGCAACAAGTTTTACTTTTATTTAAGTGGTACGCGTGTTAGGGAAAATATTTTTATGGTGGGGTGTTGGCAAAATTGGTCTTGTAACCGTAACGTATCGAATTGTGTTCGGTAATTTTAGTTTTTATTTTTAAATAAAAAATAAATTTCGGTTTCGCGATATAGATATTGTTGGTTAAGTATTAAATGGATTTTTGTTCTTTTCGTAAAATCGCGTAAACTGTTGGCTGCTAAATTATCGTTGTTTTTTCGTTGTTTTCGTTAGTTACTAAGTTAGTTCGCGTTAATATTATTCTTGTCGTCGTAAAGTAAAGTCATCGAGCTTTTTGCTCAGTCTCATTTGTCTGGTTTATTGATCGTTAAGGTCAATGACCGTTAATAATAAATATTTATTTATTTTGTTGAAAGTTTGTTTTCGATTTGTCGAATGTTAGGCAAGTTTAATATTGTTGTGAGTCAGATTTATCGATTTTGATCGATTTATCGTACAAAATCGGTAAATTTTGGTAAATTGGTAAATTGGTAAATTTTGGTAAATTTTGGTAAATTGGTAAATTTTGGTAAATTGGTAAATTTTGGTAAATTGGTAAATTTCGGTAAATTGTTAAATTTTGGTAAATTGTTAAATTTTGGTAAATTGGTAAATTTTGGTAAATTTGTTTATTTTCCTGTATAACAGAGCAAAGTCGGTTAATCTTGCCTACTGCGCAAGATGTTTTTGTAAATTGTGTTCATTTGATGCCGATAACATCTCAGAAATATTAAGTAAAAAATAAACTTTAGAACATATAACTTTGGTCGGTATCTCTTAATACTTATTGGACACCCCCTCAGCCTTGGCAATATTTATACAAATTCAGAAAAAAAGAACCATTCAGGAGAAGAGTCGTTCGGGTAATTTAAATTTGGGAAATGGAATTCGGAAAATCGAATTCAGGGAAAAAATTGTTCAAGGAAATGTCTGGTCGGGATAATGGATTTTGGGAATGGTACGATAATCATTTCCGGGCCCTCCCTAATGCGAACCGGGGCGAACTGCCCCGATTGCCCCTCCGCTCTGGATGGCCCTGCTTCGTGATTGTTAGTATTTATTTAGTTTTAATATTTTTCAATTTTTCCAGATTTTCAGTATTCGTTCATGGGTGGCGAACATCACCACAACCACCACCACCAACCGCAGTATGGTCAGCAGCCGCAGCAGCACCAGCAGCCACCGCTTCAATGGGGTGATACATGTAAGTTGAAGGGAACTGGGAAGTAAGTAAATCAAAATTGTTGAAAATCGTTCATTTTACCCTTGGCGCAAACCCCCCAAACCCCCTTTCGCTTTCAGAACTCGCTATTTCGAGGTTTGCCCCTAGCCCCTTTCCTTGCAACTATTACTAAGAAAAATTAGTGGAAATACTCAGCTGCGAAACATAAGTTGACAATGTTTTGTTTACTATTTTGATGATATGCAAAATAAATGCTCAGCAAAATATGGAAAACTATTCGGCGACGAAATGATGAAAGATCATCGGATTGGACGCGCTAATTTTCATCAAAATGAGTTCGTGAGTACATCGCTGAATTCTACACACTCTGGTCTATTAGATAAGTTGGTTAGTTTTCATCGAAATTGCTTTCTAAATTTTTTTAGAGGGGTAAAAAAATAGGGAACGATTCAAGCCCAGTTTTCTATTTTTTTTACCGGGTAAAAATAATAGAAAATCCATATTAATTTTTGTTCTCTAATTTTTTTACCCCCTCAATTTTCAGAATTTTTGCTCGCTGAAGACCGTTTAAAGGCGTGATACCAATTTTATTCATTTTTGGGGAAGTTTTGAATATGTACGGCTCTGAACTTTTGTAAATAATATTGTCCAAAGAACACTTTCTACAGTTGATTACATCAATGTAAACAATGAACCAAAAAAATTCAATAAATGATTGATACCCCTCTAATATAGGTTGTCTATGAAAGCCAACAAAACAAAAACGGGTACAAAATTGAAGACCTTGAGTATAGCAGTAACGTGGAAACAGAAAAATGGAGTAGGAACTTTCACAGCAATTTTTTACCATCTATATCCGCAAAAAATTTCCAAAAAATAGTTTCTCGTGAAGAAAATGCGTTCAATCTGGTTGTCCAGGAATTTCAGAGTTCAAAAATCCGTATAAATCTTTTTGTTGAAAATTTGCACAAATAATCTTTATAAATTCTCAATTATGTTTTCAAGCAATGAATACACTAATGATAACGGAAAGGGCACTTTTTGGCATGATTAATTAATAATTTGTCAGGAAACGTTGAATCTATGTTGTTACTATTGAAAACACAGAAAAAATTGGGGGGTTAAAAAAAAGCGAATGGGGGTAAAAAAATTGCGAACTCGTTTTTTTGCAAAAAAAAAATTTTTCTGGCGAACCTAATGAAATTAAACTTTTGGCAAACACTGAATCTTGTCAACGAATGTTCGCTGATTTTAATGCGCTTTTCAGTTTTTCTCTAGCTTCATTAGGTCAGAAGAAATTTCAAGATATTTCCTTAGGGGGGTAATGTGGCGTACGATGTACGCATTCATACGTCAGGTGGGCGAGGGAAGCTGTTTACCCCCGCACGCGCCGATCACCTAATTTAGGTTGAGATACATTGTATTCTGTTAGCTAGTAAGTTGTTATCTCACCGTTATCTCGTATGCACGAACGTTGTGCTTATATTTTCATATTCTAGTCAAATGTAAATATTTCAGTTTTAATTATACGAATTACATTCGGTTGACGCATTGTTTATTAGCGTGAAGTCAAATCTTCACAGGTAAAAAAATGGGGCCGTTACCCTACAAGGAAGTAATTTTTTTTTGTTTCAATTTTTTTCAGCTATTTTTATTGCATAATGTTTTCCTTTCATCTCACAAGGGAACCTCTTGAGATGTCACACTCCGATCTGAATGGAACCGCGATTTTTGGAAAGAGCATAGTCTAAAACCCCCAAAACCAAATTTTCAGCTGCCCAAGTTCATTTTTCGATTTTTGGCGAACGTTTGAAAATTCAAAATTGACTGTTTTTTTAGACTATGCTCTTTCGAAAAATCGCGGTCCCCTTCAAATCAGAGTGTGACACCTCAAGATGTTCCCTTATCAGACCCTTATCCGAAGTTTGCAATTGATGTTTTTTTTTTAAAAATTCCAAGGATTTTGCGTTAAAATTACAAATTTGTCTGACTTTTCCCTAACTTTTCTGGTTTTTTAGGAGAGTGGACATCCTGTTTTTTATCGAATAACTTCTAATATAATTAAGTAACTTTTTTTCTTTGTTTTTTTTTCAGTAATGGATAGGAGGAAACGAGGAATGACAATAGACGCAAGGAATTTATTCCACAGTCAAACTTTTTTTTCAAGGATATACGACTCGGTGTCAGTAGGTAATTTTTTTTCTTAATTTAATATTTCTTCAACTCTGTAAAATTTTTTATTGATACCTAACTCAATATTTTATTGACCACCATTTTTTAGTGAGTTAATTTAACATTATGAATTTTTATAATAACCAAGTTTTTAATATCACGTTGAAAGTGAATGATAATTTTATTATTAAGTTTGATCAAGTATAAATTTAATAGAGTGTGCTTAATATACACATACATAGGTATTTATGATTTTTAATTATTTAAATATTAAAAATTTATTCAAACCATATTTGAGGGCATAACGGAAAACAGAATTTGGCGCAGTTGGTAGGAATTTCGAATTATTCCGACTCGATGTAAGTAGGTAATTTTTTTCTTAATTTAATATTGCGCGATTCTTCAAAACGTAAATGTATATTTTAAAAATTCAGTAACTAATACTTAAAATGATCACAATTTTTTCAAAATTAGTGCAACTTCTTTAAAACTACTGGAAAAAAATAGGTAAGTACATGGGCAGGTATTTAAAAATGTATTCAAATTTTGAGCTTTCGCTTGACTTTTCATGCAACTTTTGGATTTTTTGGAACTAAGAATAATATTTTTATGTATGAAGCTGTTTGTGCAGATAACACATGCGTTTTTCGCATTAAGGCAAATAAGTTGATTATTAATACCCTTTCGAGCATTGGAGCATTGAAAATTGAGAAAAAAAAATCAAAATCGTTCCAAATCGACTTGGAAAGCTGAAATTTGGGGTATACCCCATTTTCGACCTGTCAAATCGATCGGGAACTGTTTCAAACCGTTTTGAGTGGTTCTGGAGCCTCCAGCAGACTTTTGAAACTTGAAATTCCTATAACATTTCATCAAATGTGATGCGTTTTGCGATTAGGGATTTTGTGGTAATTCGATGTTTCTTTTTATTTGCGTTTTGGGTTGTTTTTGCAACGAGGAATCCAGTGGTGCAATCAGTTTTCACCTAAGTGGTCAAATAACGCCTGTACACCGCTCTAAAGTTATGCAAATGTGAGTAACAGCTTTAGTAAACTTTTGAGAAACACGCCTCTAAAGTTTGAACTTTTAATCAAAAATTACAAAAAAAAATTTTTTAATTGTGGGAGTATGGATTCTGGCATGAAATTTAATGCTGAATCCGATGTTGTTTTTTTAATGTTCTTGATACACATAACTTTGCATACTGTAGGTCAAGGATAAACCAAAACTAAGGAGTCCAAGGCACGAGCAATTTTTTATTTAAAATCAAGTATATTAATCATTTTGAATATAAGTAGTACTTATCAAATTTCCCGTGAGTAGCCAAGCAGGCACTGAAGGGTTATATCAAAAATGTGGCGACATAATGTAATCATTTTTCATCTATATTTTTCAATTTTTCCAACTACTCCCTGGTTGAATAATATAATTTTTTTTATTTTATCATTTTTAAAAAGCTACAAATACATAACTTTGCATGTGTGGGGGATGATCCTCGAATGGACCAAAAAAAAATATAAAAAATTTCATTCTAAAACCTTTGAGAAATTTGCCATGTGCACGATTTTTACCTTTTTTTGAGAATTACCCATGTACAGATTTTAATTCTAAGGTCGAATTTTATGTTTGTGATTATTGTAAATGTTGAAAACGATTTGTAGATCACGATTTTCATATTAATAAATTACCTAGATACATTTTTTAATGATTTTTTGATCGCAGTATCTTTGCCTTACAAGAAATAGTACCTTTGTCCCACCTAGTGAGGCAAAAGTACTAATCGAAACTTTTTGTGAAAATCAATTTTTAGCAAAATTAAGGACTCGAATAATGATGAATGAAGCAGTCGAACATGTAGGAGAAAGATGAAATTAGGTGTGTGCATAAAAAAATTCTCTCAAAATCACTTCAGGAGGCGTTGATGTGACAGTTTTCAATGAGTGCGAACTTTTGCCCCTCCCTCCTCTATGGTAAAAATTACAATATTGTGTGGTAGGACTTACAATAGGCATAGGAGATAAACCAGCCTTTGACACGTTTTTCACATAATTATACTATATACCTTTGCAGTAATTACGTAGAAGTACAAACTACCGCATGTAGGTATAGGTACATATATATGCCTTTGATACAGTGTTTCGTTTGATATGTTTCAGATCAAAATCAAAACGATGGAGAATGATTTTATTTCACACCAGGCGGCTGGAGACTCGAATTTCATGATTCGAGGGGTAAACGGGTAATTTTGTGAGTTTTGAACCGACTGATTTCCAACTTTATATTATGCTGGTGAAGGTTCTGGAGATGAATTAAAAAACTATGAGCATCTAAAAGTTGTACCCATATGAGCAAAGTTTAAAAAGGATAAAGGCTTCAAATAAAAATTTTAACAAAAACAAAGGTAGTTTGTACTTTTGTAGGAGCTCCTTCGATACAGAAGTTGGGGAAGAATTGAAGACAACGTTTGCAAGAAGTTTGTTTTTTTACTTTAAAACTTTGAAAGTTGAATGATATTTTTACCGACTTTGCCGTGAAACGGAAAAGTAAGGTATTGTATTTGTCATGATGGTTGAGGATTTGGGTGGGGGTGGGTTTTCTTGACGTTTTGGAGTGTGCTGATCACGATAAGACGTATGGCGCAAAACGAGATAAGTTTACATATATATTTATTTATATAAATATTCTAGGGGGTAAACTCGTAACTTTTTTATAGATTAACCAGCAAACTCATAACGTTTTGACAAACTCGTAACCTTTTTAGGACGTGACTTTTCGATGAGGTGTCATATGAATCTACAAGGTGTGGGGAGTCTACTGGCAAAGTTTGAGCAGGGACGTGAGATTGCTGTTTATACAATTTCACTTTTGACTCAATTTTCAAATGAGTACATAGCCTAATTAACAGGTATGATGATATGAGGAAAAGGTTTTTATTGCCAAGAATCATTTTTTACGTTTTTTACGTTCTTTTTGGTGATTTTGGTGGTTGAAGATGTCCTCTTTCACATGGCGTGGTCAAAAATCGTCTAAAATAAATTTTTGACTGCTGAATTTTAATTTTAAGTTGATTATACAGGTCCAAATTTTCGTGTTTTTCAATCTAAACATTGATTTTATGGGACAAGTATGCATCCTAGGAAAAAAATGCAATGAAGGAAATTGTAGAGAATTAAATTTCATTTCTGCTCAGAGCTGGTTATTTTTCTGTAGGATGCTTTGTTAAAAAAGCATTTGCGAAAAACAGAGACGTATGAGACTTTTAAAAAAAAGCTTTTCTGAAAAATTGATGTTTTGGCAATGAAATACCTTTCCACAGGTGACCTAAAAATCAAGTTAACGAATATAACGCGGCCTAACATCGAGTACTATCAGGCCTATGGGGTGACGCGTCGAGCGTATGCACAGCAACGAAGTTACAGAGGGGTCTTGAGATTGCTGTTTATACAAAACGTTATGAGTTTACCTGTATGCGGCTATATATATACATAGATATATAGGTATATCAATTTATGTATAAATTTGTGTCACGCTGAACTCAAAAGCTCCGAACTTTAAGTCGAAACTGATGATGGCGAAATATTGCTTTGATACTGAACTAGAGAAATTTTTAATTTGGTCGAAATCGATTCAGCCGTTTACGAGATATGAACGTTTAAGTGTGTTTCAACGTTATGGATAAGCAGAAATTTGTGTAAACCCTTATATCTCGCAAACGGCTCACCCCCAACAAACAGATGGGGTGGTTAGGGTGTGTAGGTTGCAGATTGGTGCGCCGGAGGTCGGGTGTTCGAATCCCGTGCGAGTCAAGAGGAGAAAATTTTTTGTCGATTTTTTTGTTAATTTTTTTGTTAATTTTATCCGTCCAAAATTTTTTTGCCAAAAAATCAAAATTTTTCAAAAATTTCTAGTGTAATTTTTGTTTTAACAAAAAACATTAAATTTTTGGTAAATTTTGATAATTTTTTTTTTTTTTGGTGAATTAATAGTAAATTTTTAGTAAATAAAATGATTAGTTATTTTTGGTGAATTACTCGTAATTAAAGTTGGTCGAAAATTTTGGTAAATTGCTTGGGTAATTTTTGTTTTGGTAAATTAATGGCGTATTTTTTGTAAAATTGGTATTCCAAATGATAAATTTTCGTAAATTGCTGAGTTAATTTTTAGTTTTCCAATAAAGTTGGTTGAAAATTTTGGTACATTACTGGGGTAATTTTTGGTAAATTGGTAAATTTTAGTAAATTGTTGTGGTAATTTTGTGGTATTGTTAAATTAGTGGGGTAATTTATTTTGTTGAATTTGTGTCAACCTTTGGAAGTAAATTACTGGGGTAATAAAAAATTGGCAAATTAGTGGGGTAATGTCTGGTAAATTACTGAGGTAAATGTTGGTAAATTGCTGGGGTTATTTTTGGTAAATTGGTAAATTTTGGTAAGTTGGTAAAAACCTTTGGTATTAAATTACTGGGGTAATTATAATAAAAGTCGCTAAAAAATTGGTAAATTAGTGAGGAAATGTCTGGTAAATTACTGAGGTAAATGTTGGTAAATTGCTGGGGTAATGTCTGGTAAATTACTGAGGTAAATGTTGGTAAATTGCTGGTGTTATTTTTGGTAAATTGGTAAATTTGGGTAAATTGGTAAATTTTGGTAAATTGGTAACTTTTGGTAAATTGGTAAAGTTTGGTAAATTGGTAAAGTTTGGTAAATTGGTAAATTTTGGTAAATTGGTAACTTTTGGTTAATTGGTGGGGTAATTTTTACTTTTCCGATAAATCGGTCGAAAATTTTGGAACATTGCTGGGGGATTTTTTGATATGGTAAAAGTTTTTGGTAAATAGCCAGTGACTTTTGATAATTTTTTTATTTTTATTTTTAACAGATCAAAGTCGGTTGATCTTGCGTACTGCGCAAGATGTTTTTTTTAGATTTCAATTTTTAAAAATGAAAAGAAAACAAGCTCGACGCTCGAGCAAAGCGAGGCCAAAAGCTTTCAAAAATGTATGCTTTGAAAAAATAAAAAACAAGGTTTTCTTTCATCACAGGCCCTGCTTTTTTGGGGCCCTCCAGATAGAGCGGACATGGGACGAACTGCCCTCTTTCCCCCGCTCCCTTATAAATCTTCAGAAGATTTTGCCAGAGTGAAGGAAGGGCCATTTTGAGGATTTGTTTCCAAAATTAATTTTCTGAACAATTTTCAAATTTTTGAAAATGTGAACCTCATACATATAAAATGAGTTCATCAATTAAAAATATCAAATATGTAGTAAGCATTCTTCTTTATGAATTCCGTATGCAGTTCTTAAAAAAATTATTTTTTCTATTTTTTGTTGATATGGTGTTGTCTGAACATTTGTGATGAAACTTAGAAAAGGTTGTAGCCGGTAGCAAATAGAAACGAATGTACAATCTTCTACATATTATATTCAGACATTAATATGTACATACACAATCTCACATGTAAGTGTAACTTTCTGTATTTCTCTGTAATTGTGCAATTTCTCTGTGCGGCTCAATTTCCTTTTAGATATGAGCAAAAACAACAACCGCTGCAATGGAATGACGTATACGACTGTAAGTTGACTAGCAACAAATTTAAGGAAGTAAGTGTATTTTTACTTATTTGGGAGCACGAACTACTTTCATTTTGTTTTGAAGACCTGTTTATAATCTTTTCTAGACATTTTCGTTACAGTATAAAAAATGGGGAGTGTGGAGCACAAAACAAATGAACACGTGCCCTAAAGTCAGAGCACAAACAATAGACACCATTCATCATCAAATCAAACACATCAGATATTCTATATTTTACAGAGGTCATCGCATACTCACAAACCTCCGGCTCCTCCTATACATAAGATTGAATTTGAATCTGTAGGTAATTGTGAATTTACATATTATTTTCATATAGGTAATAGGTAATTACGTGGCAGACATACAGGGTGCCCAGAAATATCGGGTACCCCTAAAAAAGTTTTCTACTAAATACTTTGGTTGGTCACAGTGAATGATAATAATGATAACACGTGATTGGTTGTTGGACTGGAGAGATAACATTCCACCAATCATATGCATCTATTTCACGTTGCCAACCTATATTTTTAATGAAAAACTTTCTTAGGGGTACCTGATATTTCTGGGCACTCTGTAGACACTACTCAATACCCACAGACTATACCACTTAGTAATTTATACCTACTTGTATTTTTGTAAACTGTTGTAAGTTTGACCTAAAGTGGCTGATGTAATACATTTATTTAAATTAATGATTTAAAAGTTTGGATTTTTAATTTTTTGGTAACATTTTGAAAGTTTGAGTAAGGTTAAGGGGGGGGAGTGTTGGCAAGTGTTTTTAATTCGACTTATTGTGTCCACTGTACCTTGGAACGACCTTGAAACATAATTTCCAAGATAATTTTTTTCCCAAATAAAAATCCCCACTGTCCATCTCTTCATTTTTTATCAAAAATGGTTTTGATTTAAAAAACAGAAGTTTAGATTGTATATATAGGTAGACACATAGGTAGGTAGCAAGTTATTTCAAGCCCCATTTGTTTTTCATTTTATTTATCAAATTATTAAATGCAGTTGTTTCATCACACGCAGTAAGTAACATAATAGAGGATGTGCATCCACATATTATTTAATACCTATGTAATACGTAGGTACCCTACTTATATTTTTGATACAGTGTTTTGCATGTTATGTTTCTGATCAAAAAAATAAAAGAGAAGAAAACGGAAATTTAGAGCAGTGGCTTCAAAGCCAAAAAACAAACCCAAGTAAAATACCAACTGGGATGCGAATTGCGAACCCAAAAGAGTAAGTAAGTAATTTTTTATGTTGTAGCACATTTTGGTCCCAAATTTGGGATCACTCGGTATTGGTAGCCTGGTAGGTATTTCATATTCATTCTAATATTCTTTGGAACATATGTGCTGATGTGGAATAAAGTGAAAAAAAAGTTAAAGTTGAAACTGCAAAGTTGATAATAACCACCGCTAAGTACAGATAATTCGAAATTTTCATTTGGTAGCCATTTTGAAAAGTTTTCGAACGCTCCTCTTGCCAGGGAAAAAATAAGCTAGATTGTAGGTACAGATAGACATAGTTCAGTTGCTATTGTATAAATTACAGTACCTAAATGACAGTTTTCTCGTAAAAAGAAGCATAAGTTCTATTAAAGTAAGTACTCACATACCTAATTTTTTTCTGTTTCAACTTTTTTTTTTCAGGGTGTCCACTATTTTTGGTAAGCTATTTTTCTTGACTTTTCCAGGTTTTCCAGACCATTTTTCCAATTTTCTATATTCAAATACCCCATAGGTAGTTAATTAAAGAAGAAGTTTCAGGGAGAGGGAGTTCATAAGTTTCTTTTCGAACTACATAGATAAGTACTTCTTTGGATATAAAAAACAGCTAAACTTTGATTATTTACTTTTTTAATTTAAAAAAAAAATTAAACAAGTAAGCAGTCGCGTTGTGCTCCAAATGTGAGGGGGGGAGGGTTGAATTGGGTAAAAAAAGCCGAGTGAAAATTCAAAAAGGTTGTCGAAAACTGATGAGAGCTAGGGGCAGATACCGTGTTATGCCCCCTATATAAAGTAGAAGCTCTGTTATAGGTACCTATTTGAGAAAGGGTGCGGTGGTTGCAAGTGAAAATTTGTGGATTGATGTGATAGAAAAACAAAAATTTTGCTAATTGATACAGTATATTCATACGACTACTTCTGAAAATTATTTTCTTATTTCTTGGATCTGTGGAAGTCTTAAATGGGAAATTTGTTTATTCTAAGCTGAGAAACAAATTGACCAACCAAAGCGAGGGCGAGCGCTTTTGAAAATTTTTATCTCAAGATGCTTAAAAATGAGTTTTTTTTATGCGAGGAGTTTATTTTTTGTTTTTTTAAATTTTAGAATAATTGGAATAATGTTTTTTTGAAGGAAGTTAATTACTTTTGAAAAAGAAAAGAGAACAGGCTCGAGCGAAGCGAGGATGAAAGCTTCTGAAAATTGTAACGACAGATAATACCTATGTGGGAAAAATTTGTTCTGCCTTTAGTCAATGTACCTACTAAATAGTTCCGTAACTACAACCTCTTCAATTATTGAGCTTTTTTGAGCTTTACAGACAGTGCAACTTCAGGTTGTCGGGAAAAGAGATTTGATAGTTTGGGTGACATGTGGAACAAAGTAGGCATTTTGACAACTAGTGTATCAGACGCCGTTCAAGACAAGATTGTGGAAACCATCGACAAGACTAAACAAACGATCGAAAATTTGAGTGGAGCGTTACTAGAGACATACGAAGAAGTTTTCTTTTGCTGAAAACAATGTCGATGTAAGTGACTATAAATAATCAAGTGAATTTAAAAGCGAATTCTAATGAACTAGGTTGATTTGAGCTCATTGTTCAGAAATTTCCAGTTTCGCAATTTCTAATGTAGTTTATCAGAACTTTTCTGCTGTCCTATAAGTTATTAGCTAATTCCTTATAATATATTTGGTAGGCTAGACTTTTGACATATTGTTCTATGATCTTGGGCTAAAGTGATGAGAGTGGGAAAAAGTTGAACTTACAGACGTTAGGTAAGACCTACCTAATCTATAGTTTATTTTTTGAAAGAGTAAAGGCGTACATTAATTTTTGTGCGCGATCGCCTATCGCAATTAATCAAGTTTTTCTTTTGTAATTTCGAATGTTGTTTTTCATTTATTAAAATAACTTAAATTTCGATGAGTAATTGTTTTATTAATTTCTCGATCATGGTTTCGCGTATTATTTTCGTGATGGAAGAATAAACCTAATTCGCAAAAGCCAGTAATGGCGGTGCTAAGGCACACGCCTAGGCAATGATGTGAATTTAGGTGGAAGTTTCCTGAATAAAAAGTCTACAAGATAGTCAAGGATATTGACTCATAATAGTCTTTAAATACAATATTGTCAAGGTAATGTCAAGGGTTTAAAACTATGAATTAAATACATAGATCCGGTATGATTTGATAATTAGACTTTTTAATTTATATAGTCGAGGTAACCGACTCAGGTTAAATATGTCTAGCATATTTCAAATTTATTCTCTCAATAGTTTAGTAATTGTTTCGAATAGTTTCCTATCATTCTAAACAAGGTTACGATCTCAAAATGTTCTCTTGGCCTATGATAGGTTCTACCTATCTTTGTATATAGTCCCATTGGAACCTTTTTCAATTAAGGAAATTTTTTTTTTCAATTTTCTGAATATTTTACACTGCGATTATACTGCAATTCAACGAAACAGAAAGTACTCGTAATTTAAGAGGACACTAACTTAGGTGTATATATATACATACTATAGACATACAATTGATTTTTTTTTGTTAAATCCGAACCTCCGTGAATTTCGAAAGTAGCTTATGTTTATTTCCAATCATTCGGATAAAGTGTTATAAGATTGATTATCTTCGTGAACACTTGAATTTTTCAGAACTAGTAAGCGCAAAATAATTTTTAAACAGGTACCTTACCTACGTCGAAATGATAGCAAAGTACATATGTACTAAGCAGGTAGGTAGCTTAAGATCTCCATATCCATACATACTTAAGTATATAAGTAAGTACCTATAGTTTTTATAGAGTTGAAAAAAATACTTGTTGGCAATAGATAAATGAGATCGCCAAATCCTTACGCACTTTTCCTGGCGATTACAGCTGGCGATGAATAATGACACGTCGAGATTCAGTTTCAATTCATTCTTCGGGAATGTAAAACATCCTCACATGGTTAAATTCGCGAGATTTGTTGCTGAAAGAAACATCGAAAGAATAATATTGGCTTCAAATTCGATGCAGAGGTATAATATATTATATATAGGTACTCGTTCAAAAATTAGGTACCTCACGACTTCTTGATATCTTCCACCAAATTCAATGAAGACATTAATCTTCGAATGATGCAACAGCCTAATAGCATATCGAAATATATGAATAGCATCTTGTTGATCTCTGATGATGAAGTTTTTTGAAGCCGGCAACGCATATATCGAACAAGCTCAGCTATTAAATTTGAGTACAAATTTAACGGAATTATCCAAACTAACGCGAGCAGATAATTCGGATTAATTATTTATCAACTTGTAAACTACCGTGAGGACACTTATCGATCAGCTCCAGAAAACCGTTTCATTCCTAACACTTTGACTACATCACAATGACAACACAAAATACATACGAGTACTTAATAGTAATTACCTCCTACTAGACCTTAAACCGCCATTTGAGTTGAAAACTAGGGAACCAGATAGCGCTGCTGTAAAACATTAATTAAGAAGAACGGCAGTGATGGCAAAAATTTACATAGGTATTTTCATTTTCAAGTTTCACTGTTTCAGTTTTCATTTCTTGAGGTTCAAAAAATGAAAAAAGATGAGTTTCTTTTGTGTGTAATTTCACTCCATTTTGATGGGCCATCTGACACTTTCTCAATTATCTCAAAACCATGACTCAATTTTGAGCTCAAAATTTTCCAGAAATGTTCGAATCATATTTTCGACAAAATATTTAAATCCCTCATGTTAGGTAATTTCGACCCATTTCGATAAGTTGCGTGACTTTTTTGCAATCATCTCAAAATCATCAATCATGACTCAATTTTGAGATCGAAATTTTCCAGAAATGTTCGAAACATATTTTTCATTAGGTAAAATATTTAATGTTTTAATTCCTCCAGTAAGTTCAACCCTTTCCATAGATTGCGTGCCTTTTTTCAACTACAACTTGTATCTCAAAATCGTGACTCAATTGTGAGCTCGAAATTTTCTAGAAATGTTCAAAACGTAAGTAGGTAGGTATTTGTTGAAAAATTGAAATTTTAACCATTTTGATAGGTCGGGTCGCAACCGACGTTAAAATAAAACTCTTGAAATTCAACACCTGTGTGCGAAAAATTACATAAGTAAGTATAGGTTGTAGGTAGGTAGGTAGGTACCTAATGAAGAAAATTCATATTACCTACTCAACTCAAGAGACGACATTACAGGTAGGTACTTATGTGACTACATATTATACTGTTCGTAGAAGTGTAAGTACATATTAGGCTAGGTATTATTTTGCGTTCCACTGACGGTGGAGCTGATTAAACTACTCGTACCTACTGTACTTCTACTTGGACTATTGCACTCAAAATTTCATCACATGTGAGGCGCACTTGATAACATTCATGTTCGTAAAAATAGTAATACCGAGTTGTGCGCGGCGTGGTGTGAAGATAAGGGGGTAAAATTTTCACCGACGAGGACCAGACAGATATTTTACATTAGCTAACGTACAATAACTCTTGGCAACATTGCATATGCAAATATGTTTTCATAGTTTACAAGGTGATTAGCTGATTATGTAAGAATACCAAACAACTATACTATTTCCTATTACTTGAACAGTTGAACTTTCGAACTGGAACTAAATTCCTCAATTTTTTGTTGATTCCACAAAGTAACTTCAGAAACCAAAAAAACAAAAAAAAAAACTCGAAAAAGTAACAAAAAAAAAAGAGACAAAACGTGAGAAGAAAATATTTTAATGTAGAAAAAATCATGGAAACTTTCTGGCAAAGTAGAGAGATTTATGCACAACTTTTGGAAAAAAAGTGAACATTTTTGGAATTCTTTGCATAAAAACGACTTTTCATTTGCAGCATTTTCTAAAAACTGAATCTCTGAAAAACTAGAATCCTTATAATTTTTGACAAATAGCAAAACTTTTTGGCAATCATTAGCAAAACATGGCACTTTTTCGAAATTTTTTCAAAAAAGTGAGACTTTGATAATATGGTGCAATATGCCTTCACCGCTAAGGTGGTTAGTCTATTAATGTCTCCTTACGTCATGCTATTTATATCCCATGACGTAAAGGTACATGGTACCAGGGTACCTACTAGGTTTCAATACCAGATTTATTGCCGTGATATTCAATGATCTGCATCTAATTGGATGCTGATTGATGATCATATCTGTTAAATTGAATCGTATTTGTTGTGTATAGCATAATATTTAATATGTTATTGTAACCATGAATAATTGTGAAGCTTTAATAGAATAAATCTTTGTACATAGTATGTTGTTATATGTTCTTCTATTATGTATATCTGTGTATGTTAGAATTGAATGTGAACTGCTTGAGTTAAATACCTACCTATTGAGCTAGTCAGGTATTCGATAAATCTAAATCTCCCCGCCAAGGTGATGTTTATTATCAAAATTAATTAGGAGAGTATTCGACATAATTCCCTCTTCACTCAGTCATTCTCTTTCCAACGATAACAACTTTTTGTAAATTTTTGCAAAACGTGAAAATTAGCTGATTTTTGAAATGACAAGAATTCTTGTCAAAAAGCAACTTTTACAATTGTATCAAAAAGTAGGACTTTTTTGGTAAAATCTTTTTTATACCTACCTAATTAAATAGCAAGGCTTCTGATGAGAAACGTTGCTAAAAAGTGAAATTTTCGTCAATTTTTTTTGGGCCAAAACATGTAAAAGGAATTTTTTCTGCCCTAAGTATGATATAGGGGGGATCAAAGGGACTACCTAAAGGTAATATGGAGTTAATGAATACCATTGGGGGTTAAATTTAGAAATATTCCTTAGGCAGGGAATATTTGCCAATACCTAGATAGCTCAGACGGGCGATAGTTTGTTTAATCTGCCCTATACATCATTTAAAGAACATACTACTTAAACAAGACACTTTGATGCTTACTATGTATATTTACAGTTTTTGTACATAAATTCATCGGCATACTAGAAGGCTATAATTTTGATCAATAGTATGAGACCTAATGAATTTCTAAGAGAGAAAGATCTCGTCATATGTGTGATGAAGAGATCGCCAAATTGGAGACAATAATCTAATAATGAGATTTTACCCTAATAGACACAACAAATAGGATAGGCGAAAATAAGCACATGTTAATATTTACACGAAAATGAATAATTTGTTTAATCATCGAAGGTCACAATACCATGGTTGAGAACCTACGAGAAAAAGGATAATATTAAAACGAAGTAGGTGCAAGCATCACTTACTTGAACTGTACACATCTTCCATCTCTTCTATAGCCCACCTAATACCTACTTAAGGGTGTCAATGGAACTTAACCAAAAGAGGCACTTGTTGGTTTGTTGCACTTTGCGTAATGAGGATATGCCCGGGTGCATTCCCATTCCCCAACACCAAAAAGGTACACGGTACACTGGTTATTAATCGATGGAAGATCGATAGCCCTGTTAATAAGTATGTTTAAGTTTCTACTTTCTACCATCTCTGGCATGGTTAATTCCTTTTATTTTTATTTTTAATGGTCTTCGTGACCATAAGTAGGTACTAGGTATCTTTTTGGTAAGGAAGAATAATCTACGAGGTATGATCAATATGTTATTATAATTCACCTGTATGTAGGGTTAGAATAATGGTAGCGAGTACGTAAACATACCATTGGAAAGAGCCAACCTTCCTCTACAAAACAAGCGTACAACGGGTTTTCTATGTATAGTAGTTTCCGAATTACAGCGGTTTAAAGAGAGGTACCTCAGGTGACTTTGGCGGATTTTTGATTTAGTGAAAAAAATGTACAAAAAACGCTCAAAAATTTTATTCAACGGTTCTATTGATTACATTGGAGTTGAAATTAATGTCCCCCTCGAAATATTCGCCATTCTGAGCGATGCACTTCTTCCAACGGGTTATCCACTTCGTAAAACACTTTGAGAACTCTTCCTTCAGGAATCAAATGGAGCGTCATTGAAGCGCTGTGCGAGATATCAAAGGAGGAGTTCTCAAAGTGTTTTACGAAGTGGATAACCCGTTGGAAGAAGTGCATCGCTCAGAATGGTGAATATTTCGAGGGGGACACTAATTTTAACTCCAATGTAATCAATAGAATCGTTGAATAAAATTTTTGAGCGTTTTTTGTACATTTTTTTCACTAAATCAAAAATCCGCCAAAGTCACCTGAGGTACCTCTCTTTAAACCGCTGTGATTCGGAAACTACTATACATAGAAAACCCGTTGTACGCTTGTTTTGTAGAGGAAGGTTGGCTCTTTCCAATGGTATGTTTACGAACTAGCTACCATTATTCTAACCCTACATACAGGTGAATTATAATAACATATTGATCATACCTCGTAGATACTTACCTATTCCAAATTACGCAAAAGTTCAAAGTGTGGCTCGTTTAGTCAAGTGCCATCAATGCACATAGTATTAGGAGGGCCCCAAAAGTGATGGTAAATGGTAAATGCTTATAGTGTCAAGTAAGTGGTGAAATACACCTACTTAATTAATCTTAAGTTTTTTCTCATAGATTTACAAGCATGGTGTCGTGATCGGTGATCTATGATTGACAAGATTAGAATTAGATGTAATTTCAACGTCACAACGTGTATATAAATTTGACTGATTTGTACCTAATTTGCCCAACATACCCAAATGTAAGATGGGTAGGTTAAAGTCTCAATACTTCATTATTGTCATCATTTTGCTGATTTCACCTATCACACATATAGGTAGTAGTGGTCTGCGTGGGTTGGGCAAGCCCACGGGCTTACCCGACCTGGCCCGAGTACTCGGGCAAAAAGCCCGACCCCACCCAACCCAAAAGCCCGAAACAAGCCGACGGGCCCTGGCCCGAGCCCGACCCAACAATAATTTTTCAACACTTCCCATAAATTTTGTTGCAACGTTGGTGTGATGTGACGAGATGGTTTTCCCAACAATAGGCATTGTTGTGAAACTGAACATGGTGCTACACTTCTTTATTTACGAATACTCACAGCGCATGCGTTGAGTACCAGTTATGAACTGAAACACGAACCCGAGAAAGCCCGACAAGCCCAGCCTGGCCTGGCCCGACCCAACCCAACCCAACCCAACCCAACCCGACTTTTATAGGGCTCACCCCGCGGGCTTTCACACGGGCCCGTGCAGACCACTAATAGGTAGATCATTTATTCATTCTCATACTATGTGTAAACATAAGTGCAAAACGAGTATGTTAATGATGATTTGTAAATAGTGTAAATATATATAATAAGTAAATATGCGTTTTTATTTATTATGTAACCACCTTTAAATGTGTATAGTTAGTTAGTGGAACTACAACCCTTCTGAGTTATCTTGGTATCCACAATTATTCCCCTCCTAGGGAATAATTCTCAATCTCACCACCATGGTATTCATGATAATCGTCTTTACCATTACATAGTCTCGCCAATCTAAACTATATCATATTGTAAAAAAGATCCATTTTATTGCAAAAATTGTCAAAAAAAATCCTCATTTTTACCAAAATTGTAAAAAAGTATACCGTTTTTTCAGTTTTTTGGTTATTTCTTGATAAAATTGTTAAATAGGTACCTACTTAGAAGTAATTTTTGCTGAATTTCCAAAAAATTCCTGATTTTTGGCCAAATTATTCAAAAAGAATCTTGGCTGTCTAAAAATCCTGTTTTTGGAAAAATTGATTAATAAAAAATTCGTTTTTCTTGCCAGAATTGTCATAAAAATTTTCTTTTTCTTTTCTGTAAAAAAGTGCAAAACTGAAAAACAGTCCTCCACAAAAAATTAGTCTTTCCTTAAGTTACTGGGAAAGGTCCAATTTTTTGTCAAAACTCAAAACAGTCCGAAAGTACTCTTTTACCGAAATTGTCTGAAAGTTCCACGTTAAAATTTGTGTATAAAAGACCTCATCTTTTTCGACATTTTCAAAAAATTTAATATTTGGCCAAAACACCCAAAAAGAGCTAATTTTGCCTTAGCTTTCTAAAAGTACCTACTGTTGGGGGGGGGGGTGTTTAAAAATGTTTGTTTTCATGCCAAAAAATCCGGTTTTTTTTGCCCATAGGTAATGCAAAAAAAACGTTTCTTGACTAACCTTTTTTTTTCTTTCATAATCAAAAAAGTCCAATATTCTGCTGAAATTAACAAAAAATTCACTTCTTTCCCAAAAGTTACCGAAAAGGGTCCTGTTTCTTGTCAGAATTGTCAGAAAGTGGGTACCTTTTTTGCCCAGAAAGTCTCATTTTTTGTCAAAATTGTCAAATAGTTAGGTATCTAGTTCTAAATCTAATTTTTGCCAAAATCCTACAAAAAGTACTTACTTTTTTGCCAAATTTGTGAAAAATTGTACTCATCCACGGCCCCCTGAACCACCCCAAGGGGGGGGGTGACCTAAAAAAAATGGTTTCAATCGTGTGACACATGAAATATAGTATGTTTTCGGTATCGCTGAATACGAATATAGCCGTAGTTTTTCAAATTGACCTCATCCATGGCTCCCAGAACTTCCCCCAATTGGTAAAAGTCCAATAAATTGGTTGGAGGCCGTAGATGGGGTCCAACCAAAAATCTGACGTCATATTCGTGTTCAGCGTCACCGAAAACATACTATTCGATGTATCACATGCCCCAGATTTTTTTCGAAAGTTTTGCCCCAAATGGGGGTGGGGTGCTCCCCCTCCATTAAGAGATCCCATTTCGAAACTTAAATATTTCGAAAAAGCATCAACAGGTACATCTATGGATATTTTTTCAGAATTTTAAATTGTAGCTCCCATTTATAGCGCCATTTTGAAATTTAAACTTTCCATTCGAAAGTTCAACTTTCAAATTTTGAAAATTTCAAAATGCTTAAAAAGTTTAAAATTCAATGCCTTTTCGAACTATGAAATCAGTTTTGATCAAAGTATCATAGTTTTGGAGAAATGCGCTGCTGAAGTTGAGTACCTCGAGACAATGTGAAAATAATGGAAGCCCCCCCCACCCGCCTCCCGAGGAGGCTGGGACCAAACTGATTGCAGGTTTCTTATCTACTAGGTGGGTAGATATTGTAAAAAAAAATTGAGCGAAATCGAAAGACATGACTTTCAAAATCGCATTTTTTTTTTGGTCGAATTGAGATGGAATGACGACCCTTAAAACAAATTTCTAGATTGCAAATTAAATTTTAAAATACTATTATTAAATTAATGGAGAATAATAAAGGCACCCATAAGATAAATAAATAAATAAAATAAATTACTCAATTTAATTTACTTTTCCAAAATATTATAAGTGCTTTGCAAAACCAAAATTATAAAACAAGATTTTTAGCTGAGCATTTTTTCAGATAGCTATGGTACCTACTTCAAATTGGTCAGGAGACGGGAGGTCAGAAATCTTTCATTTTTAAAGACAGAAGTGAGGAAAAAATAGTCCAAAAACTTGATAAAAAAATAAAACTTTTAGCGGGAAATCTTCTCAAATTATTCAAATTGGGGGGGGGGTGAGGAGGAAGAGTCAAAATTTATTCAACATTTTAATTTTCAAACAGAATTAGGATGTTTTTGAACACGAAACTTCAGAAAGAGGAGAAATTTACTCAAATATGACCAGATCCAATCCAATAGGGGGGAGGGGTCTGATTGGACTAGACCAAATCAGATTCGGTGAGATCTGAACTATCTTCGAATCGAAATTTAAATCTAATAAAAATTTGTTGAGACCTGACCAGAGATCCAATTGGATCTGAATAGATCAGAATCGCACTTGACGAAATTTCATTTTCAGCAACCAATCAGCTGCTTCGATAAATCTGCGTTCCCAGAACGTTTTCTCAACGCATAAAAATATTCTAACGATTAAAAAATAAATTTTATTTTAATAAACAATGACTTAATACAATCAAGGTCTCTGATTAATTCGTTTCAAGTTGTAATTTTACAATACTTTATACACAATAACATTTTTTTAAGTTTCAATTTTACAAGAGCCGTGCCCACCATCGACGTGGCGACGCCATTAACACTACAAGTAGATTAAACATGCAACGAAAACTGACCCCCTATACAATTGGGAAGCAGGAGAGGATAAGAATCACTTCACAAACCACGCTGAGGATGAGGAATTCAATTCCTCGTCATTCTCGCAATAAGCCAAATACCGATATAATAATTTGTTATACAAAAAATTAGGCTTACGTCAACGAACCGCGCATAAAAATGAACACAATTTTATCGCATTTGTTTACAACAATGATAATGAAAGAAGACCTCAAGTAAAAAGTCATTCGTCGACGTTAAAAAGTAATACAAACTGTGTGCAGCGAATCGGCTATATTTTTTGCCCTAACAAACCAGTGTTTTTTTTTTATCAAGCTTTAAATATTTTCACAAGAGTATTAAAACCTAGAGGGGGAGAAAAAAAAGGGGATAAAAGAATGAAAGAGGAAAAAAAGTAGTAATAAATAAAAACAAAATGAACACTATTCCAATCATAAGCATCGTCATCACGCTCCTTTACTAGTAAAATAATACAAGACCGAAAAACAAAGCGTCTCTATAAAAAAAATAGTACGATAATAATTTGCGAATCAGAAAATCTACTATACATTCTTCTATACATCGTAATTATACTTTTGGTGATCAAAGGGCAAAGGGGGATTCTTAAATAAATTATTGTATACAAGTTGAAGTATTAAAACAAAAAAAATATATCTAATTTTATATAAGATGTATGTAAACATTCGAGATTGCCTCGACAGTTCAATGTCAGGCTCGAACATGAAATCATGCAAAACGCAGGGTATATAAAAACGATAAAATTCCAATTTTAAAATATTCTCCTTCGTATCCCAACGATTAAAATAACACAAACGCGATAATTTTTACAAAAAAAAAAACAAATTGCTGTGAAAATTTCAAAATCAGTATCCAACAAAATGGCAGTCTTAAAAAATAATTTCATTCAATTCAAGTGGTAACGATAAAAATGTCTAAAAAAATGTACAATACGCGAGAAAAAAGAAATAAAAAATACACCGCAGGACACGTGGCTAAAAATTACTCTCTTTTTCTCCATTACCGGTCTACGAAATCGCATTTTCGGCGAAACACATCATCCTTTTTGGTCTTTATCGCTGATGTGATTCGTTTAGGAAGCCGAAATCGCCACGTTGGCGTTATTCTGAGATTCGCAAAATTTACTATCATTTTGCAAAGCGTCGAAATTTTTATCATCCGAAGAAGACGATCCGCTGCTCGTATTCAAATCTAAAGCTTTATCGGCCGATTGAATATTAGCCACCGGTGCTGACGAGGATGTTGCTGGAGCCGAAAACGCGGGTACTGTATTTGGTGATGGAGCGAAACCGTGTCGAGCGTCGCTTTCGATTAATTTTTGGATGACCATTTGAACTGATTTCATGCCACGATTGCTGACGGTTCCACCCTGTTGACAAAATGGCGAAAAAATAATAACGTTGATGAAAATGGAGAAATTTTGATAAAATGAGCAACAAAAAAAAATGCTGGCAAAGATCAACTTACCGAAGCAGTCAATGTCATAAAACTATAGAACTTCTGCAGCACGGAAATCATGAATTCGAAATTCTTCTCGGGCAAATGATTCCTGACCAATTTTTCATATTCCTGAAACGATGGGGAAAAAACATGAAATTAAGGCTATCACTGAGTCCAACAAACAATGCAAGAGCTTCGCTTTCAGCAGGAAATTCTCCCAAATGTTATGATTATGATGAAGAAAGGAGACAGAAAGTGAATTAAAATTCATTCAAATCGAAATTTTTTCGTGTTCAGTTCCAAACAAATTGAAAAAAAAATCAGAAAAAAGAAAATCGATAAAAAATTTACAAGCTTGGTTAAAAAAAATGAAAAAGGCGCAATTTTTATGCAATTATCACAAAAAAACAAGATTTTTTAGAGCAATTACTGCATAAAGCAAGATTTATGTGATGATTGCAAGAACGCAAGATTATTGCAATCATCGCAACAAAAAAACAGATGCAGGATTTTCGCAACTGCATACTGCAAAAAAGCAAAAATTTTGACATCATTGTATAAAAGGAACACTTTTGCAATTATTGCACAAAAACGACAATAATTTCGCATCTATTGCATCCAAAAAAAAAGTAGGTATTGCATGAAATTGAGAGAATTGTGCAATTATTACAATAGAAGAGAGACAGATCCTCGCAATTATTGCAAGATGGTGAGAATTTGTCAGATTTGTTTGACAGTTATTTTTTAAAAAGTGCAATTATTGCAAGAGCAACATTTTTGAAATTATTGCTTGAAAAATGACGAGATTTTTTTTGAAATAAATGCTAAAAATAGCAAGATTTTTGCAAAAATTGAAAAACATAAAATTCCAGAATTTTTGCAATTGTTGCCATAAAAGAGAGCAAGATCCACGCAATTATTGCAAAAAAAATGGTGCAATTATTGCAAGAGCAACATTTTTAAAAATTATTGCAAAAATTAGAAGGATTTTTTGTTGAAATTATTACGAAAAAGCAAGATTTTTGCAATAATTGAAAAACATAAAATTCCAGAATTTTTGCAATTGTTGCTATAAAAGAGAGCAAGATCTACGCAATTATTGCAAAAAGTGCAATTATTGCAAAAAAAAATTGTGAAAATTGGAAGGATTTTTTTTGAAATTATTGCGAAAAAGCAACATTTTTGCACTAATTAAAAACATAAAATTCCAGAATTTTTGCAATTGTTGCCATAAAAGAGAGCAAGATCCACGCAATTATTGCAAAAAAAAATGGTGCAATTATTGCAAGAGCAACATTTTTAAAAATCATTGCAAAAATTAGAAGGATTTTTTTTTTGAAATTATTGCGAAAAAGCAAGATTTTTGCAATAATTGAAAAACATAAAATTCCAGAATTTTTACAATTGTTGCCATAAAAAAATAGCAAGATCTATGCAATTATTGCAAAAAATTGAGCAATTATTGCAAAAAATTGAGCAATTATTGCAAAAAATGTGCAATTATTGCAAACCCCCGGGCAATTATTGCTAAAAATTGTGCATTTATTGCAAGAGCAACATTTTTTTTAAATCATTGCAAAAATTAGAAAGATTTTTTTTTTGAAATTATTGCGAAAAATAGCAAGATTTTTTTGAAAAAATAGCAAGATTTTTTTTGAAAAAATACTCAAAATAGCAAGGTTTTTTCAATTATGTTGCAGAAAAGCAATATTTTTGCAATCATTGTAAAACGAAATGCAAAAATTTTCGCAACTATGGCAAAAAAAGCACAAATTTTGCAATTATTGTTGAAAAAAAGATGCATCAAGTGCACAGTATGACACAAAAGTAGTGCGCTGTGGCTTTTATTTCCAAGTGGAAAGAGCTAGAGAGATGAATGAAGCGGCGTTGAGTAAGGAAAAATAAGGGCTTTCAAAAACGATCTTGAAAATTTCAGGCTCATGCACAGGGTGTCCACAAATTGTGAAACTGGTTTGGTCAAAAAATTCAAACTGGTTTTTATTGGCACAATGTATTCTACACACTAAGGCGTTTAGAAACCGGTTCATTAATTTGCAACCAGTTAACAAAAAATACCCAAAAATTGTAGATAGGGGAAAAAGCTTGAAACAAAAGTTGTAGAGCGTGAAAAATTACACAATTCTGTCTAATCACATTTTGAAACCGGTTCATTGGTTCACATTTAGCAACCAGTTGTTGACAATTGACTAAAAATTAGAGATAGAGAAAAAAGCTTGAAACAAAAGTTGTAGAGCGTGATAAATTGAACCATTTTTGCTGATCAGATTTTGAAACCGGTTCATTGATTTGCATCTAGCAGCCAGTTTTTGATAAACACTAACAAATTAAAGAGAAAAAAGCTTGAAGCAAAAGTTGTAGACCGTGAAAAATTGAACCATTTTGGCTGATCGGATTTTGAAAATGGCTAATTAACTTGCAATCAGGTAACTTTTGATAGCTTGCTGCGATTTAATGAACCGGTTTCAAAATCTGACCAGCAAAAAAGGTTCAATTTTTCACACTCTACAACTTATGTTTCAAACTTTCTTTTCTATTTCCAATTTTTTGATGATTGTCAAGAACATGGTTACTAAGTAGCGAACCAATGAACCGGTTTCAAAATGTGATTACAAAGAATTGTGTTATTTTTCACACTCTACAACATTTGTTTCAAGCTTTTTTCTCTATCCAACTTTTAGGTGATTGTCAAAAACTGGTTGCTAAATGCAAACCAATGAACTGGTTTCAAAATGTGATTAGATAGAATTGTGTGATTTTTCAAGCTCTGTACCTTTGGTTTCAAGCTTTTTTCTCTATCTAAAATTTTTGGGTAATTTTCGTTAACTGGTTGCAAATTAATGAACCGGTTTCAAAAAATTCATCACATTTTTGTCGCCTTAGTGTGTAGAATACATAGCGCCAATAAAAACCAGTTTGAATTTTTTGACCAAACCGGTTTTTCAATTTGTGGACACCCTGTGCAAGGGCCTGAAATTTTCAAGGTTGCTTTTGAAAGCCCTTATTTTTCTCTACTCAACGCCGCTTCATTCAACATTCATCTCTCCAGCTCTTTCCACTTGGAAGTAAAAGCTACCGAGCACTACTTTTGTGTCATACTGTATTTCTATATAGCAATTTTAATACAACGACCAGAACAAGTCAACGATTTTTTCAAAGAAATATTTTACAGCCTCCAGTCATCATTTCACTGTCACCTACCTCGTTATCAATGATCAAGTATCCAACAAGCATCACGACGTAAGCCGCGATCAGCGTGTGTTCCATATTTTGACCAGCTTTTTGAACCACTGCACATAAAATCGAAAAAATACACCCGTTATTAAATTCAATTAGTAATAAAAAAAAAAAAAATAGGAAAAATGTAAATTACATTACATTATTATTTATTACATCATACAAAGCAGCTCAACTTACACATCGAAATAGTCTCCTCGATGAATTCTTCGTGAACTTTTTGCGGAGCGTTGTTTTGAGGTTTCTCGACGTTTTCTCCTTCCAAAATAGCATCAGTCTTCTTTTCTTCGTTACGAGCCAATTCTTCGTGATTATAGAACATGGCGATCAACGCTTTCACAGCCGGATCTATCGCTTTACCTGCACAAAGTCATCGAAAACACGAATAAATGATATGAAAATGATCATTCTGTAATATTCATCGATGTAATTACGTACTTTCGAAGATACTTTCTTCGTCACTGGGTGCTTTGGCATCAAGGATAGCTTTTCTGTTCGCGTCACAGTGTTCTACCAGGTTGATCAACATGATCAGGGTCTGAATAAAACCAAAAACACGTATTAATATAAAAATCTCCGGCACAAATCTTGTCAAAGGAGTAAGAAATGTGAACGAGTATACAAACCAGTAACATAAGGTCGAATTTTTCTTCTTTAGGTATATACTGAGGAACTTGCAATAGGACGTGTAAACTAGATTCGATGACTCCCGGTCTTCCTCCAATTACAATAGAACCACGAGCTAAATTTACAAAACAAGTCATCGTTAGTACGATAAAAATATTCAACATTGCACGTCGAATTGATGAAAAATGAGTAATACTTACTGAGGCTTTGATAATCGTGAGTAATATTGATTAATACTTTCAAATTGGCTATTAAGCATTCTCTGAGGACGGCTCCGGTCGAATCCTTATCAGCGATACTATCGGTAGGATACAGAGGTATCTCGTAGTCGCAAACTTTGTACATTTTCACTAACGTATCGATCAATATTCCATCTTGGTATTCCAATAAGTAATAATTGTTTTGTTCATTTTGCATAGTCACCTACAAACACACGTACAAAAATGTTTCATCAGAAATGATCAAACTTCACGATCGTATCAGTGTAGAAAATAAGTTCCAGATCTTACGTTTTCTAAAACTCTGAGGCATCTGTCAACCTTACGTATCTTTTCAAGAGCAGTCGCCGACCATGCATTGGCAGTTTCGTCCACGTGTTTGCAACATTCGACTATGGTTTTGACGATATGCTCTAGGCCGCCTAATTCTCTTAATTCTTCTTTGAACCATTCGCCGGCTCTTTTCGACGTTAAACTGAGCAACGTCTCCATGGAAAGGTGGCCGACCTAAAAATATAACAGATGTTTTACTTCTTTCGTGAACAGATGATATACAATGAGTTAGATAAGATTATCTCGATGCATAAAAATGGTTTCCAAACCGAGGGAAGATAACAATTTAACGAATTTATCAACACGTTGTTAGATTTGTAATCGTGAACTAACCGTAATGTTATCCAAATTCAAATGTTTAGCGTGCCCTTGGGCTTGGATATCGGCACAAATTTGTCTGACTCTATCTCTATTCTTGATCAATTGCGAATCTGTGAGACCGCAATCTTCTAGAGCCTTCGTATGACTGGCATCGCTTTCCAATAAATTCAACATTAATTCGAGAGAATCGCGATCTAAATCCATGTTCAGTCTGTCTTGACTCAAGACGAACATCACTGTCGCCGTGCATAATCCCAGACTCTGAAAAATACAACTCTTATCAGCAACTAGAGTCATTTTAGCGACAACACGATCTCAAACCAGACTCACTTGATCTTTGGTAGCGTCGTGCAAAGCTCGGAAGAATTTCGTAACAGTACCATGAGCTCTGACATGCATTCTGAAAGCTGGTTCTGTACATTTGCTGGCTAAAGTAATGGCCGACAAACACCTACGAAAAGAAAAACATACACAAATGTAGTCGTAATTTCGAATAGAAACTCGTAATTCATCGAACACGAAGTGAAAAACAACAATACCTCGTTCCTATCGGATTATTATCCTGTAACGCATCCAGAATATATTCGACGTCGTCGTTGAATTCTTGGAATTCTCCGGACTCTTGTATTTGATGAGCTTTCTTTACGTTTCGAACAACGGTATAGTAATCCTTGGTTTTCTTCGTGCATTTAACCCCCGTCACCGGAGCTGGCTCGTCGAAATCAAAATTATCGGTATTAGTTTGCCTGATGAATTTAGTCAAAGGCATATCCTCCAGCTCGCTATCCAAAATGGAATCCAAAGCTTTGCTTTTCGTAATATTGGAGTTTTTATTATCATCTTCGGTAGCATTAGCTGCATCCTTATCGTCAGCCCATTTGTGTTTATACAACGCCAAGCGTTTTTTATTACCGTCGCTGGAACCTCGGTGTTTGAAAATACTTCCTTTTTTATTGATTATCGGCGCGCAAGGTGCATCGTGATCGTTTTTCAGATCAAAATCTGAACCATCTGTCGCGCCGAAGTTATCTCTAGCGTCGAATTCCATGCTGCTGGACATAGATTCAGCGGCGCTGGTTTCTTCGCCGTTCTTGGAGCCGAATCCAGAATCTAAAGAATCGGGCAAGGGTACAGATTCGGGTTTCGTGTTCAATGTGACCGGTTCGACTACCGATTCTGATGGTCTAATATCAGATATTTTGATTTTAATTTTCAATTCCGATTCGCTACTCTTGATAATGGGAGAAGGTTCTTCGGGTGTTGTTTGTAAATCGATAAGCTGCTCCATGGGTTCGGAATTTGGTATCGAATCAGTAACGGAAGCAGCATCACCACCACCACCACCGCCGTCTTCTTCGTCATCTTCTAGAAGTTCTAGTAATTCTTGCCTATCCGAATCAGTAGTTTCGCAAGGTTTAAGATCGTTTTGATTTTCCGAAGGCGTTTCTTCGGCCGGAGCTCCTAAATCGGCTAAGAGTTCTTCGACTTTTTTCAAATCCGGTTCCGCTTTAGCAGTATCTTTCTTATGTTTGTGCTTATTGGAGTAACTGCGAGTTTCTTTGGAATCTTTATGTTTGGGAGATACACCGGTGGTGGCGACGGAAGCTGCAGATGCGTCTTCGTTAACAGCATACACCGTAGGATGATCGGAATTCAGATTAGCTATGACTAATTTACCAGCCGGAGGAGGTGGAGCAGCCGGAGTATTCCTGGTGCTTCTCAAAACGCGTTTAGGCGACGTGTTCGGCAGCTGTTGTGGTGGCTGCTGCGGTTGCGAGGTGCTATCCGAGGCAGCTCGACGTCTCAAGCTTCGAGTAGTGATGGTCGGCTCGGGTTCGGGTGATTTATCCGGCGTACGTCGTTTAACGCCGATTTTCACAGGCGCCTCGGGAGATAAGGATTTCTCACTGTTACGGCGATGTTTTGGAGCCGGCTGTTCTGGCGAAGGTGATCGTATTTCGGGACTTTTACGCCGCAGCGATTTTGAGATCGGCGGTGGACTCGGAGCTGGTTCTGAGATCGGACCCGATTCGAATGAATCTTCGTCTGGGGTCTCTTCTTTTGTACCGGGTTCGGTGATTAATTGAGAAGTGCCTTTGAATATACGTAAAACTATCGGCGGTTTATCGCGTTCTTTAGGAGGTGATGGCAATGTTTGGAACTTATTAAAGTCATCGATTTGGGTTATTTCTTCATCGACTACTTTCGGCGATGGGATCTTCTTCGTTGATATTTTCAAAGGCTTTTCTATCGTACGAACGTGAGATTGGCTCTTCGACGAGTCATCGAATAATACGTGTTTGTGTTTTTTGTTTTCATCCGATCTACGCGCAAAAAAACAAAACACAATTAGGAAAATATTCGATAATTAATAAATTTTCAAATTATATTCTCTGTTCAATTACTTGGCATGTCTTCCACTTTTCTTGCCAACTCCAGATTCCGAGGAATTGGACGATTTGTACGATTTTTGAGAGCTATCAGCTGCGTTACGACTTTTAAAGAATTTCCTTTGAACGACCGGAGAACTATCTCGTTTTATATTATTATTCAACACTGGACGTTTATTCTGGATACCGCTTTCGGCAGCTGCTTGTTGACGTTTTTTGTTCAAGCTACTAAAACGTGACGACGACGACGATTCGGTGGCTCCTAAAAAAATCAAACGATGAAACAGAATTAGTTATTACATCAACAAAACACCAAGTGTTACTCACAAACACTAATAATGTGCTTTTGAACGATCTAAGAAGTTGTAAAATTGAAAATAAAACTAACCAACTGTAAAATTTGAGCTTCGTATCGACGTGAAAGACGTAATTCCCCATTTTCCAATAGTCCCAGCGGATTTGGCAGCTGTCGGTTTATTGCTATTCTCGCAGAAGAACTTATCGAACTGGATACTAGAATGGACGACGGTGTTCGGATGATTGGAATGTTTACCTCGTCCGTAACTTTTGATATTTTGATTACGAGACATGTTCGAAATGATTTTCTTCACTAACCAACCAACATAATGTCTGCCTTATTGCACAACTCGACACCGAATTTCAAATTTATCACGCGAACGTGAATGAATCGCGCAGCAATACTTTTAATAATTTTAACTCGATACTTCGTTACGTTAATTTAACCCGCGAGAATATTCTTGTTACGTTTATCATTATTCATTGATTGAGTAACACTCTTCAAGTTCTGCAAAATGGTTCACATAACGCTGGTACTGTAACGTTTTCACTTCGTTGGCGATTTATACCTACGCGACGATTGCATTAAAATAGATTATTTACTTGAATCACGAGCGATTCCAGTTAAATAAATTCAATCAAACACTATCAAAGTGAGTTAAAGGAGAAGAATTTTGATGATAAACAAACAACTTCCATAACACTGGTCAGTAGATATCGACTATTTTGATAGCAAATTCGAATATTTCAAAAGCAATTACTGTTCTGAATCCTTCGATAAACGTTTTCATTAATTTGCACACTCTTCACTAAATTTACAACTTGCTAATTAATCAATTTCATCGTACAGGTTATTATTTTTGATTCGTAAACTAAAATAGATTTTTTGAAAATTTAGAAAATTTTTCTAGCCTAGCCTAAAATTTTTTTTAACGAAGCTTGGGTTTTGATAAGGAAGGAACGATTCTCGTGATGGCGTTTAACGTTCGAAATTCGATGGTGAATTTTTCTAACGTATTTTTTCACTATTTGAGCAACGTTTAACGAGTAAATTGTAGTTTATTATTCGATAATTATTTGTGAAAATATAATTTTGATATTTAAACTTGCAAAATAGTTCAAGTACTTCATTAAACGAAAAAACATTTTTGTTTGAAAGTCACGATAATAGAACCTTGAACGTTTTTTTTTCTAAACGACAAATAATCGAATACGCTGTGACGTCATTTCTGTGTTTATCTTCTGTTTTTGATTTTTTTTTATTTGAAAAAATTTTCTGATGAATTCTTCAGATAAATTGGTGTATTTTTGAGTTATTTAATTAATTTATAAATTTTTAAAGTGAAAATGAACCGAAGATCCATTCCATGTTACCTGTAAGTACTGAAAAATATCTTATCTGCGTACTTTCTAGAATTTTCACTCCTATTTAAGTATCAATTTCATTATCAGTTGACTCAGATTGTGCTCTGATCAAAATAGATCAAAACTGATTTTGATTATTTTGATGAAGGATTCGATCAAAAGTATCGAATTTAAACAGTCTGTGATCATTTTAAACTCAACCGTCATTGAGTTTAGGAAATGGAAACTTGAAAATTACTCATAGATTTGATCGATGACTAGATAATTGACCATTGGTTATGAGTAACTCATGATCAACTTCGACGTACTGTGCAGACGTTCGGAGTGTGTGTCCAATGAAGATAATGACTGGAAAATGCATTTAAAATTTACATGAATCCGATTTGAACAAACCATCATGGTCTGTTTTACAATACTAACTTGGCTTCCGTTTCAACCAATTTTCTTGCTCAAATCTATTTTACTGGAATGAAACAAAAATGTAGTTTGATCGGCGAAGGAGAGCATATTTGTTTGTCGATGATTACAATGAATAATGATACACGGTTAATTATACTGTCTCACCTATTAACTACAATTAATTATAATTTTGTACCTATTGCTAGATGAAATGGATTTTGAAAAATGAGACCGATATCAACTTAGTCATTGCGTTTTTCAAAACCTCAATGTAGGTATTTATTTTCTATGCATGTAAACATATTTATTGTTTTATTAGTACGAATGTTGAAATAATATTTTCCCAAGTATTCGGTATTCCTAAAATCTTTGAGGATTCATCAATGTGATTAATTTACTGTTTATTGTTCAACGAACTTCTTTAAATGCCAGTTTACTACTTATATGATTTGAAATTTTCAATGGAAGATTTCGAACACTCTTGCACTTGGTGTAAGGTAATAAAAGTTGAACAAAACGTGGTAAAATACAAATGTATAAATGATTTTATTGAGTAATATCAGGAATTTCATCGAGATCATCCGGAAAGTTGTTTCCATCATTGGAAGATTCTTCTATGCCGAGCTTTTGTAAAGCTTCTGTAACAATATAAATTATGACACGTACAATTAGGTACTTTTATGATTAAGTACTGGATAAGAATTGAGAGTAACCTTTAGGAACAAAATAAGCCAAATTATCATTAGGCAAATTTTTCTTCATTTCGATCGCTAATTGAGTTGCAGCATTCAAGTTGTTATTTTTCATCAAGTGCTCGATCATTAGAGAATAAATATCGCCTTTTCGAACTAATTCCAAATCCGCTGACAGTAATTGCCGGCATTGTAACATGGCTGCTTCGCCTTCGCCTTTTTCATATAATCTGAAATGGAAGGGAAGTATTATTGAGCGAATTTTAATTTTCTTGGGAATCAGATCAATAAAACTAGGTACCTACCGTCTAATTTCTAGAAATTTTTTCACCATTGCAATTTTTCTAACTACGTATTCCAATGCTTGACCATATTGATCGCGATCTTTACTAAGACAACGAGATGCCTCGTTCAAAGCACCCAGACTTTTCTCGTAATTTCCATATTCGTCCACTTCCACCTGTAAATTCCCATCGCAGAAAATGTAAAGTAGATTTACAACTTTCAAGGTTCTACTTCTGTTGAAAGGTAATCATCTTACTTGAGCACAAGCTACGTAAAAGTTGGCTAACAAATGAGGTGCTTTTCCTTTTGTGTAAAAGTTGACAATATGTTTCAAATATTCGGGTTGAATTTGCCAGTCGAGAGTTTGTAGGTAATTTGCCGCCATGATGTAGATTTCTTTTTCACGTGAGACATTAGTGAAAAATATAATCTTATCTGTATCTCCCGATTTAAGTAGAGCTTTCATAGCTTTCACCTAACATATTATTATGAAAAATTGAGAGAATGTTAAGCGCACGAGTAGAATTATGGTCTAGATTGATTGAAAATTTGTTGGGTTTTTAATTATTTTTTTACCTTGTTACCAGCTTGAGTGAATTTTTTGGCTGCCAAGTGATAATCTCCTAAAGTGAAGGCGTATTCCCCAATTTGATCCAAGATAGGAATTTTATCTGGATAGTTGGGCGGTGGTGTCAACAGATCTCCGAGCTCTTCAGTCAAATTAACTCGCCTTTTATGACACAAAGTCACTGCTTCTTTATACTGTTAAATAATTATTGAACAGAATGAGCTTTTGACCTACCACAACCGCTGGTGATGTCTTATCCTATTCATTACGTACTTTTTTAGCCATCGCTAGCAATTTCACTGCTCTATGGTAGTCTTCTTTTCGAGCAAAATATTCGGCACATTTATCTAACAAGTCGATTTGTGATTCGGAATTCAATTCTGATGAAATTTGTTCCACCGAATCTGCCAAGTCGAATCTGAAAATTATTCATTCAAGTTTTAATTTTTTTCCCCGTTCAAATTGAAGTTGTACACTGTACAGTTATGAGCAACTTACTTGATGGCTAAATGCAAAGCACGATGGAAATTTTTTGCTTTTTGGTATAACATCACAGCCTTAGTAGGATCAGCTCCTTCGAAATATTTTGCAGTTTCTAACTTATCACGATCTTCAGCGTGTAGTGAAATCTGCCATAGTTGATCATCCAGTCCATTTTCCTGTGCGAAAAGTAGAAAAGTTGGATTTTTTAATTTTTAAGACTGATTCAAAAGTTATCAGCATTTTATATAAAGAAATGAACAATATTATTTGACAATTTTGACACTTTTTGACAAAAATTGCACTTTTCGACAATTTTGACGATACCTTTTAACAATTTTGACAAAAATTGACACTTTTTGGCAATTTTGACAAACATTGGCACTTTTTAATAATTTTGACAAAAATTGATGCTTCTTGGAAATTTTAACAAAAATTGACACTTAATGACCTTTTTTGACAAAAAATGACACTTTTTAATACTTTTTTTTACAAAAATTGACACTTCTGACAAATTTTGACATGGTTTGACACTTTTGACAAAAATTGCACTTTTTGACAAAATTGACACTTTTTGACAATTTTGACAAAGATTGTTTTTTTTTTATGATTTTGACAAAAGTTGATGCTTCTTGGAAATTGTAACAAAAATTGACATTCAATGACCTTTTTTGACCAAAAAATGACACTTTTTAACACTTTTTTTTTTTTACAAAAATTGACATTTCTGACAAATTTTGACATGGTTTGGCACTTTTGACACTTTTTGACAAAATCAATACTTTTTGCACTTTTTGACACTTGTGACAAAAATTAACACCGGTTTGGCACTTTTGACAAAAATTGTCACTTTTTGACAATTTTGACAAAATTGACTCTATTTGACAAGATTGCACTTTTTGACAAAATCAGCACTCTGTACTTTTTGACAATTTTGACAAAACTTGCGACACTTTTTGACTACTGTCACCAAAATTAACACTGTTTGACCATTTTGCCAAAAATTGACACTTTTTAATGTTCTCCCAAGACACTTTTTGACAACTTTTTCAAAAATAGTCATTATTTAACAATTTTGACCCTTTTTGACGATTTTAACAATATTGACAAAAATTGACACTTTTGACAAAGATTGGCACTTTTCAACAATTTTGACAGAAATTTATGCTTTTTGGCAATTTTAACAAAACAACAAGTTTTTTTTAGCAATCTTGGCAAGAAACTGTTTGATGATTTTGGCAAAAATTGACACTTTTGGACAATTTTGACAAAACTTTTGATGTTTTTGACACTTTTTGATACTTTTGACCAAAATTAACACTTTTTTTTGACAATTTTTACAAAAATTGACAGTATTTGACAATTTGAACAAGGTTGACATAGATTAGCACTTTTTAATAATTTTGACAAAAATTGATGCTCTTTAACAATTTTAACAAAAATTGATGCTTCTTGAAAATTTTAACATAAAATTGACACTTAATGACCTTTTTTGACAAAAATTGACACCTTTTCACACTTTTGACAAGATTGCACTTTTTGACAAAATTGACACTTTTTGACAAAAATCAACACTTTTTGCACTTTTTGACAATTTTGACAAAACTTTACACTTTTTGACACTTGTGACAAAAATTAATACTGTTTGACACTTTTGACAAAAACGGACACTTTTTGACAATTTTGGCAAAATTGTGTCTATTTGCACAAAATTGCACTTTTTGACAAAACTTGACACTTTTTGACACTATAGTCACCAAAATTGACACTGTTTGACACTTTTGACCAAAATTGACACTTTTTGACAAAATCAACACTTTTTGCACTTTTTGACACCTGTTACAAAAATTAACACTGTTTGACCATTTTGCTAAAAATTTACATTTTTTATGTTCTCCCAAGACACTTTTTGACTACTTTTTCAAAAATTGACATTTTTAAAAACAATTTTGACACTTTTTGACAATTTTAACAATTTTGATAAAAATTGACAATTTTAACAATTTTGATAAAAATTGACACTTTTGACAAAAATTGACACTTTTGACAAAGATTGGCCCTTTTTAACAATTTTGACAGAAATTTATGCTTTTTGGCAATTTTAACAAAACAACAAGTTCTTTTTTTAGCAATCTTGGAAAGAAACTGTTTGATGATTTAGGCAAAAATTGGCACTTTTTGACGATTTTGACAAAGATTGACGCTTTTGGACAATTTTGACAAAACTTATGATGCTTTTTCACACTTTTTGATACTTTTGACCAAAATTAACACTTTTTTTTGATAATTTTTACAAAAATTGACATATGTGACCCGCTCAGACAAAACCACCCATTTAGAGGAAAAAAAGTGCCCGAAATAATGACGTTTGAAATGAATTCTAAGGGTTCAAAGATCAGATTTTTCAGAAATAAAGATTTTTTGAAATTTCGTCGAAATGGTTGGTTTTGTCAGAGCGGGTCACATATTTTGACAAAGATCGGCACTTTTTAATAATTTTGACAAAAATTGATGCTCTTTAACAATTTTGACAAAAATTGATGCTTCTTGGAAATTTTAACAAAAATTGACACTTAACGTTCTTTTTTGACAAAAAATGACACTTCTTAACACTTTTTTTTTTACAAAAATTGACACTTCTGACAAATTTTGACATGGTTTGACACTTTTGGCAAAAATCAACACTTTTCGACAATTTTTTACGAAAATTGACATAATATGATATAAGGTCATTGGTAGTTCCTTTTGCTTCGAAGTCGAGACACTTACTTTACAGATACGTATCGCGTTTGCATACCCATTCGATTTAAGGAAAAAATTGACCGCATTTTCTGTTTGCCCGACGCTTTCGTAATGCCTAGCCAAATGATAACAGGCGGCTGGATCATTGCTCGTGTCAGCTACTTCGGCAGCTTGTTCGATGTTTTGTAAAAAGCAGTGAATACGCACGATTGAATAATAGTCTTTGGCTTCTTCGTAGTATTTCATGGCTAATTCCATGTTTCTGGTGCTTTCGACGTATTGAGCCCACCATTTCATTAAAGCTCTGATGAACCAAAAAATTCACTCGTGATTATGTAGGTAAGTTAAAAAAGTAGAAAATGATAATTATATAATATTATGCAATTCTTACGGATCTTTGGATTTTTGAACGTATTGTTCCAAAGCTACCGGATTATGCAGGAGTAATTTCGGAACATGTTTTCGATACGTGTTCGCCATTTCGTACATTTTGATCGCCTCGTGAATATCGCCTTTCTTCTCCAAATATCTTCCATACGCGTCGTAAGTATTGCGTAAATTGATACGATTTTTCTTCTCAGCCAATAAAATCGCCTCGTCCCAACGATTCGCGCATTGGTACATTTTATTCAACAAATCGTATCGTTTGGCTGATTTATACATAGCTTCTGCGTCCTCCTGATGGAATCAGGTCGAAATTTCTAAATTAATTACAAGCGTTTTGATGCAGCTGTATGAGCTGCAGAAGGTAGGTATCTAAATTTTCCATACCAGCATCCCCATATGAATAGCTAAAGCTGCCAATTTCACCTCGATCTGCGATTCTGAAGAAATAGTGCGTAATATTGATACACCTCTGGCATCGTTCATATGCCCTAAACACACCTGAGCCACATCCAGTCTCCTCTTCTTGATACTCATACGAGTGAGATTTGTCCAAACAGCTACACTGCAAGCAGACAATGTAAGCAATTCAATATTTATACTACATTATTATTGTCAATGTGCAACGAACTAATTTAAATTTCAATCTCGCTCCAACATACTTTTTAATCGTGCTAATGGTCTTAAACGCGTCGTCTAAATTACCTATACTCAAATTGAAACTAAATTTGATTATGGCGTTTTTCAACACATCGTCGTCAGCAGATTCTTCTTCAAAATAATTCATTAATAGGTTTTGCACGCATGCGTACTGCAATAAGATACGAGAGTACATTAAAACGAATGAAATCATATACGTGTTATGATTTATTATTGTCATTATTATTACGGTATCAGTTGCAGATTTTTTCAACGTAACGAAGTACGGTATATCGACTCCCAACAGCTTTATGAACTCAGTCGATGTTGTTTTCGTGTCTTGCAACACGACGCCTTTTTCTTTTGAGATAAATAACGTGTTTAGTTTCTAATAAAAAATGAAAAAAATTCACCCGAGAATTATTATTATTAACTAAGTACATTAACATTATTGTTTACTTTTTTTAAAACGTAATTTCGTAACGAAATATTTTTTCAAAGTCACCTACCGGTAAATTGCGACTGGTTTTGTTTTCACTCGAAAACAGAGATTCTTCTTTGCTAGGCTCTTCGGCTGATTCAGCCTCAGTTAGCGTTTTGGTTTCGCAAATCAACATATTCGGTTCGCTCGAATCCCAGTAGTGGCCGGTGATGTATTTTTTATACCTGCGAAATTTGATAAATGCGGAGGTGGAAAATGAAAAACGAAAAAAAACGACGATTTATAAAAATTGAAACCAAAATTTCTAAACCCAAACAATATTGTTTTTTTTGGAGTGGAACATTATGCTTGATAATTTGAAAGGTCGCCAAAGAAACAAACAGCCCCTCCCTCCATTCAAGGCTGAATGAGATCAGTTCAGAGACGGGACGAAGTGGAGTGCCGGGGGCAATTTTCATCCCCCTCCCCCTCCTTCCAGCATTTTTCATGCAAATTATCCGGATGTGGTTCGAACAAATTTTGGAATGGAGGAGTTGGAAGCAAAAATATTGAATAATGTGGAATGTTCAAAAACGATGCTTTTAGTCCGGCATATGACAATAGGAGTAATTGCACCCCCCCCCCCCCCGCCGATCATCCGGGACAACTTTTTTCTTGAAGGGGACATCCTAAGGAACATTTTAAAGCAAACTTGCTCAAAAAAAAGTTGGCCTTACTTACAAAATGGCGGCCATTTTGATTGACAGGTTAGCTGAAATCGCAGATTTTGCGTTTCAACAGAGGACTTGCACGAGATTTTTCAAACCTCAAGTGCTAAAGTGCGTTTTTCGATTTTTGGTGAATTTTTGAAAATCCAATTCAGGCCAAAAATGAGGGAAAAAATCAAAATTTTACCACATTGACCAAGAAAGCTGAAATTTGGGATATACCCTATTTTCGACATGCCAAATCGATTGGAAGCGGTTTCAACCTGTTTTGAGCAGTTCTGGAGCCTGCAGCTGGTTTTTGAAACTCGAAAAAATTTCATCAAATGGAGATGGAAAGCTGAAATTTACTCTACACTCCAATTTTAACACCCTCTGAAGACGACTTCAGGTGGGAGGTTCAAGTCATTTTAGAGCCTCCAGTGACTTCTTTGAAAATTACTGGAGCCTCCAGTAGATTTTTGAAACTTGAAATTCCCGCAAGATTAATTTATCAAATGAAGTTGGCAAGCTGAAACTTACTTCGCAGACTACATGGTCGTTTCAAATGGTTTTGAAGATTCCAGCTACTTTTAGGAAATTTCAATTTTCCAAAAAAACGCCATACAACCTATCAAAAAGTCGCTGGAGGCTCCAAAACGACTTGAAATCTACCAGCAGTCAACTTCGTAGCGTGTTGAAATTAGTTTGCAGAATGAAATTCGACTCTCCATCTCAGTTTGATGAAATTTTGGGGAAATTTCAAGTTTCAAAAATCTACTGAAGGCTCCAGTAATTTTCAAAAAAGTCGCTGGAGGCTCTGCAATGACTTGAACCCACCTGAAGTCGTCTTCAGAGGGTGTTAAAATTGGAGTGTAGAGTAAATTTCAAATTTCCATCTCCATTTGATGAAATTTTGTGAAAATTCAAAGTTTCAAAAATCTGGTAGAGACTCCAGTAGTTTTCAAAAAGTCGCTGGAGGCTCCCAAATTAGTCGAACCCACCTGAAGTTGTCTTCAGAGGGTGTTCACATTGGAGTGTAGAGTAAATTTTGATTTTCTATCTCCGTTTGATGAAATATTGGGGAAATCTCAATTTTCAAAAATCTACTGGAGGCTTCAGTAGTTTTCAAAAAGTCGCTGGAGGCTCCAAAACGACTTGAATTTCACCTGCAGTGCTTTGTAGCGTATTGAATATAGTTTTTAAAATAAATTTCAGCTTTACAACTCCAATTTCATGGAATTTTGTGGGAATTTCGAGTTTTAAAAATCTGCTGGAGGCTCCAGAACTGCTCAAAACAGGTTGAAACCGCTTCCAATCGATTTGCCATGTCGAAAATAGGGTATATCTCAAATCTCAGCTTTCTTAGTCAATTTGGTGAAATTTTGATTTTTCCCTCATTTTTGACCTGAATTGAATTTTCAAAAATTCACCAAAAATCGAAAAACGCACTTACTCGTATGCCCCCTTTGAGAAAAAAGTTGTCCCGGAAGATCGGGGGGGAGGGTGCAATTACTCCTATTGTCATATGCCGGACTATTTTGACAAAAAATTTCAACTGTTCTATTGCAAGGTTTGTATTGAAATCCAAAATCCGAAATTCGCTATTTTTTTCATGGTTTTCTTTATTCTTTTGGATTTTGAAAATTAAATTTAAACAGAACATTTTTGATTTTGTTCGAGCAAAAGTCTTGGAAAATTCACAGTTTGTGAGGTGCAAAGAAATAATTTTCAATTCTACAAGATGTCTAACGCATAACGGTCCTTCAAGTCCTGCAGTAAGGGTTTTTTCTATCGGTTTTTCAATCAGATTTCAAATTATTGAATCAATTTCTCCTTTTTGCGGAATTTTGAAGAAATTTCTTGTAGAAGGGCTCATTTGTCGACTTTTTTAGAAACTTAACTACACATTTTTGAGAGCTCTTGCTCTCTCTTTGCTCGGACTGTTTGCTCTTCTTTTTCCAAGTAAGAAACTTATTGTTAAAATTCAAGAAATGTTCGGAGTTTGAATCAAAAAAAATAAACTTCTCTCGCTGCATAAAGAAACTTTTTTCTACTTCTCAAAACATGAATTTTTGAAAATTCGGGCTCATTTGCTTTTCTTTTTCAAGTTTGAATTTGAAAAAAAATCATAATTCAAACTTTCAAAAATATTGATGCAAAAATAAAAAAACACCTTTCTTCATACTTAGGTACATATCTCTGGAAATACTCATTTTCAAGAGCATTTTTTGCACTTTTGCTTCGCTCAGGCTTGTTTGCTTTTCTTTTTTGATTTTAAACTAAAAAAAAATCAGAATTTGAATTTCAAAATTTTGAAGCAAAAAAATAAACTTTTTATACCTAAGTTAACCATCACACAAAAAACATGTTTTTTTTTATACCTCTTCAAATACCGACTTTAAACAGCTTTTGCACTCCCTTTTTTTGATTTCGAATTTTTCAAAAAAATCATCATTTTGAATTCCATTGTTTTAATGTCCCTTGGAGTACTAATTTTCGAGAGCTTTTGCCTTCGCATCACTCGGGCTTGCAATGTGTTTTATGCTTATTTTTGTGCGGGTAAAGTTATTACATTTGGCAATGAGGAAAATGTTTTATTAAAAAATTTTTTTGTTTTGCAAACAAGACACCAACACACAAGACACCAGACAATGGCTCCTAGATGCAAAAACCAACAGCCAATGACACCAACATTCAAAGAGACACCTTTTGCTGGCTTTATGCCAAGTTTCCAGCCATATATATTTTACAATACAACAACGAATATAAAATTTCCACTTTGCTGAATTTTCTCCGCACTCAGAAGAGTGGCGATACTGTAAACAAAGGTTTGAGCTTGAAATCAACTTGCACGGCTTAGATGACAAACTTTATGCAAATCTAAATTTATTGCTAAAAAGGATTAGTCTGGACTGTTACCACATGGTGAGTGATCATTTTGATCCAAGACGAGTGATAGATTCAACTTATGACAAAAAAGTGCTCTTCCTTGACCCTTTATTACCACCCTACAACTAACTATCTGTCAGAGTGAGTAAAATTTGTCCAAACCACCAGAAAAAAACACGCAAAATATCTCTCAATTTGTAGAAGACCTACATTCAAAAGCAGCGCTGTGCAAATTCAGAAAGACATTAGATAAAAGGTCGTGAGATCAATTCCTGGTTGGCATAAACAACTCGTCAATGCTCGAAAAAATCTTAGCCAAACATCCAGATGAACATGCTACATTTGACGATGTTGTAAAAACAGCCAATCTGAATCTACTCGAGTCAGCTCAACTGCAACACACACATCAATCATCACATCATCAGCTGAAATGGTAACATCAACTCTACACAAATTACTCCCTTCCACGCAGAATGATGTGATGATAATAATTGACGCTTCAAAATATTGTATTCATTGTGGTTGTGAATGTCGCAAATTTGATGTAAAATGACCAGTTGCCCAAAACACATGCCAAAGCTGTGACAAAAACGGTCATTATCAGCAGTGCTGCCAGAGCTCAGGTAAAGTTGAACTCAAAAACTTCAAATCAAAATGTCCCAGTACAGAGCCAACAGCATCGGTAAATGCGATATCAGTGGCACACAATAGTAACAATACCGCTTCTGCGATCTATAAATTTGTTCATGAGGTATTGAATGGTCTCCAACAGAAGAAAAGCCTATTGGCAATTCTTTGTGACTTATATCCAAGGCTTTTGATAGGGTGGATCATAAAATTCTTTTAGAAAAATTGGAGAAATATGGTGTTAGAGGAACACTATCACATTGGGTCAAAAGCTACCTGTCTGATAGAGTTCAAATTGTGAAAATTAACAATAGCACATTTTCTAATGCAGAACCTATTACACAAGGGATACTTTAAGGATCTATCTTAGGTCCACTGTTCTTCATTATTTTTATCAATGATTTATCAACCTATTTTGGATATAGTCTTACAGAATTTGCTGATGATACAACAGCTCTACTAGAAATTAATGAAGGTGTTGACACTGATCACATTCAGGGAATTATAAATAAGTTAAGTATATAGGATATGTAACGTATAGATGTAACACTGTTCATTATGGCAGTTGAAAATAAACTTAAAGCGACGTGGGGGTAAAGTCATTACACCCTGCATAAGAAATGCCCACACCAAAATATTTTTTTGTTATTTAGCACTTTTTTGCTCTGGTATCAGCCCTGTAGGTATCAATTTGGATATAATTCTTAAATTTCCGAAGTAAATTTCTCATTTTTGAAAATTCTTGAAAAATTTCACGGTAGAATAATTCAAATTTGTTCGAGCGAAGCGAAAGCACAAACGTTGAAAAAATTGATATAAATTTGAAAAGTAAAATAACTGATGCAAAAAGTTGATTTTTGCAATTTCAACATATTTTAAAAATTTCAACAATAGTTTTTGGGAAATTATATTTTCAAAACTAGGAATTACCCAACTTTTTTCTACTCTATTAATTTTCCCCAAAAATCCCCTACTTTTCGCCTAATTTTTTCGGAAGGGGGGGTGGTGGAAGGTAGAGATGCGATGTATGGAACTTACCCAGAGTTCTGTAAATCTGTTTCATTGAATTGGTAACTCAGCATTTGGTCACTTTCGATATCCCAGATGTAAATAAAAGGAGATGGTATCAAATTAGAATTTGCGATGGTAAATGACACCATTGATCCGTTGCAATTAGTCCGAATGAGTACCACTTCTCCAAAATCGCTTATAGCTTCAACCAAGTCTTTGGGATGCGCGTGGGATTTGGCTTCTCTGACATGGAACAAAAAAAGTGAAAAAGTGATTACAGGTCTCAGAGTGGCTTGCTTGTTCAAAGACTAGTTCCAGATCCTGTGCTCATTTTCACAATCTTGGAGAGGGGAGGGGAGATATTGGGCCTGATTAGATCAGGAAAATAACTTGAGCAGATCTGAGCATACATCACTGATTAGATTCAATCAGACGTGTCTAATCAGATTTGATTTAATTTGAAGTCATTTCCCTTCCCTCTACAGGAACCTGGACCTAGTGGTAGGAAAATTTTGGAAAATTGAAAAATTCATCCTTACCGACGGGATAAATCCCAAATCTGTAACATCCCGATAATAGTTGCGGCTATCAAATAAGACTGATTCAAGTGAATAGCTATCGGTTGCCCATCGCAGTCTAAATTTTGTTTAACAGTTCCTTGAAAGGTGCATATCAGCAATTTACCATTCTGCAGAACTGAACTGGGCAATATAACGAGGCTCTGTTCGTAAATCACCAGTGATTCGCATTCGCTATTGAAAGTACCTTTGAGAAAAATCCATTCCATAATCAATGAACATAATTTATTTATTTCAATTTTGCCAGATTTGAAATCAAAAAAATGAATTTACCTAGAACATTCAAAGACGAAGTTCCAATGAATTGATACACAGCCACAGTCTTTCCACTCCAAACAGCTACATGGTCTTCGGAAACTGCCACTCCGATTATTTTCAAATCCGTATTGAGTTTTATTTGCGTTTTCTTTCGGCTTACTATAACCTCATTAGCTGACGTTTGAACCCCGCAAACCTAATGCATAAAATCAATGATACCGAATAGTGAATGCATATTCTCTCTAGGACGATTTCAATACTGCGTAATATTCGTATGTATTTGAAACAAAACATAAGTACGAGCTAGATCTACCTAAGCTACGTTTGAAAAAAAGCTCACTCGCGACAAAGTAGAAAAAAAAGAGTTTTTTTTTTTTGGAAAACCTTGACCTGTAATATTTCGCTCTTATCTCTACGTACTCGTTTATTATAATTTGAAGATAATTCGTGTTCTTGTAATATGAACAAAGAATTCTCTGTAACAATGACAGAATGTTGCGAACCCCACGAACTATATAATGCGCTATCCTTCAATTTACACGTCGATATTTCTTCCCAGCAATTCACACCGACTGCCGCATGGTTCTTCTTCCACATTGTAATATTACCGGTGTCTGAACCACCGCATAAGATACCTGATTATTAAATATTATGTACAGTTAATTCGTGTCATTTTAAATATATATAATTAATGCGGACTAGGCATAAGAATTATAAAAGTACAAATAAGTAGCGGATAGGCGACTAGACGTGCATAAATAATGTTAGTTTTCGGCCTACAATCTACAAGAAAGTGATTTGTTTTTTACTTTTTCAACTTTTTTGTACGTAAGTTTGGCAAAAGCTTCGCTGCTATTTTTAAAGGGTTTCAATTTATCCGAAAAATGTAAGTAGAGTGGTCGAAAAGTGACAAAAATATGTAATTATTTTGCTATTTAGATTTTTAAATTCCCATTTTTTTCTTCAATTTTTTATTACAGTTCCATCACATTCATTGAAATTCTTCGTTCAACACTTCCGCATTCCTACTTTTCTCAGCCATTCATTTTCAGGTTTCTATTACCTACTCATCCTGTTGAAATATGAAAATTGTACATCCCGAGGTCATTTTTCTCGAAGGAGGGAGGAGGAGGGTGGTTGAATGTAACTTTCTGATTCCGGAAGATGTGCAAAATCTTCCTTCGTTTGAAAATTTTGAAAAAATAAAGAAAAAATAACTTGAAAATGTAAAAGAGCTCTGCTTGAAATTGAAAATTTTACGCATCTATATACCTTTGATAAGTATTCCAAAAGTTTATAAAAAATTCTTGCAAAACCGTTTAGAAACTCTTTCAAAATGAGCGTGGAAAAATCCATCAACGTGGGAAATATCCCTCGAAAAATTAAGCAAAAATCTATCTAATGTTCGTCAAAAAATTTACTAAAATCTGTCGAAAATTGGAAAATTTTCAAGGATTGACTACGGTTTTTGAAAATAACGTGGTCTGAAATCCGCACGATCAAAATTTTAGCTGCTCAAATTTGATTTTTCGACTTTTGGCGATTTTTTGAATATTCAAAATTGGCCATTTTTTGGGATTTATGCTTGTTATCAAAAATGAGTACCTACATACTTAATGCTCATTCGATAAATATGGTGGAAATTAGTCCTGAAACTGGTATAAATTTCCCTGAACCAAATTTCCTGGTCATTCTCTCTATAGCCTTCGGCGCGATTTTAGATTTTTCCAGAATTCTAAACTTTCTAGATGGAAACCTCGAGTGTGATTTTTTGATCATAATGTTTTCAATTACGACGGGAAAATGCCGGTCAAAAAACACATCTGAGATGTCCGTTTGGAGGTTGGCTCAAATAAAGATTATAATCGTCGAATACTCATTAGTGAGGTCGAGCATAAGCTACAAATCGAATTTCAGCTGCCCAAATGAAGAAATTTTAAATCCCGAAGGAATCGAAAATCACGCTGAAGGCTCCAGAATGGCTCGAAATTGTGAAATTCGGGTGCGGAGGTGGGTGGGAGGTAGCTAGTCTTAGACAAGTTACTCGTACAACTATTTAAGCAAATTTCAAAAATTTCCTCCCTATAATAATTTTGAAATTTCTTTACAAGAAAGGTATTCCAACTGGCAAAACAAATTTTGAACCAGATAGAGAGGAATCGAAAAGGACCCTTGAAATATAGAATGCCATAAGCCGAGATTTCAGGTGCTGAAATTCATTTTTCGATTATTATCTTTTAAAAATTCAAATTGACAAAATTGAAAAAAAATCAAAATTTCAGAAAATTGACCTAGAAAGCTGTAGTTCCGTTTGTATCCTATTTCCGACCTACCGAGTCGATTGGTGACATTTTCACCCTGCTTGCAACGTTTTTTTCGAAAACTTCAGAAACCAGAAATCTACCGGAGACTCCAGAACGGTTCGAAACCATCACCAAATCGACTCGGTAGGTCGAAAATAGGCTTCAAACCAAATTTCAGCTTTTTCGTTCTTGCGTTCTCAAATTATGATTTTTTTATCTATTTTTTTTTTCAAAAATAATCACTGGAGAAAATTTTTGATTTGAACCGTCACAAAAAGATTTTGATAATACGTGCTTAATCGACCGAAAGAATCGCGAAGATGGTAAATCCGAGTTTATAATTGCTGAATTTCATTTTTATCCTATTTACAGCGATTTTTTCGAAAACTGGAAAAACCAAAAATCCGCTGGAGGCTCCAGAACAGTTTAAACCCGTCACCAATCGTCTAGGGTGCTTGAAAATAAGATATAAACCAAATTTTAGCTTTCTAGGTCAATTTGCTGGAATTTTAATTTTTTCTAATTTTTACCCAAAATTGTATTTTTTTTTTTTAATTCAAAATTGGTTCAAAAATGAAAAAAATCAAAATTCCACCAAATTAACATTTTTTTTTCGTCAGAAATTGGTCAACAAATTTTTAAAAATTCGTCAAAAAAACCAAAAAACAATTTCAGCGTGTTAAATTTTGCCTGCTGGTGGCATATTTTGGGGTCCTTCGATCGTCGATCCTCCTATTAGCCCGGCATATGACAATAGGAGTAATTGCACCCCCCCCCCGCCGATCCTTCGGGACAACTTTTTTCTTAAAGGACACATCCTTAGGAACATTTTAAAGCAAACATGCCCAAAAAAAAGTTGGCCTTACTTACAAAATGGCGGCCACTTTGATTGGCAGGTCAGTCGAAATCGCAGATTTTGCGTTTCAACATAGAACTTGCACGAAATTTTTCCAACCTTACAAAGGTAGATCGAAAGATCATGCAAGAATTTATCACCTGTCAAAATTTCAAGGGCTAAAGTGCGTTTTTCGATTTTTGGTGAATTTTTGAAAATCCAATTTAGGCCAAAAATGAGGGAAAAAATCAAAATTTTACCAAATTGACCAAGAAAGCTGAAATTTGGGATATACCCTATTTTCGACATGCCAACTCGATTGGAAACGGTTTCAACCCGTTTTGAGCAGTTCTGGAGTCTCCAGCAGATTTTTGAAACTCGAAATTCCCACAAAATTCTATCAAATTGGAGTTGTAAAACTGAAATTTATTCTAAAAACTAATTTCAATACGCTACGAAGTACTGCAGATGAATTTCAAGTCGTTTTGGAGCCTCCAGCAACTTCTTGAAAATTTATGAAGCCTCCAGCAGATTTTTGAAACTTTAAATTCTAACAAAATTTCATCAAATGGAGATGGAAAGCTAAAATTTACTATACACTCCAATTTTAATACCCTCTGAAGACAACTTCAGGTGGGTTCAAGTCATTTTAGAGCCTCCAGCGACTTTTTTGAAAATTACTGGAGCCTCCAGTAGATTTTTAAAACTTGGAATTTCCCCAAAATTTCATCAAACTGAGATGGGAAGTCGAAATTCATTCTGCAAACTAATTTCAATATGCTACGAAGTTGACTGCTGGTGGATTTCAAGTCGTTTTGGAGCCTCCAGCGACTTTTTGAAAGGTTTTATGGCGTTTTTTTGGAAAATTGAAATTTCCTTAAAGTAGCTGGAAGCTTCAAAACCTTTTGAAACCATTATGTAATCTGCGAAATAAATTTCAGCTTGCCAACTACATTTGATAAATTAATGTTGCGGGAATCTCAACAAGTTTCAAAAATCTACTGGAGGCTCCAGTAATTTTCAAAAAAGTCGCTGAAGGCTCTAAAATGACTTGAACCCACTTGAAGTCGCCTTCAGAGGGTATTAAAATTGGAGTGTATAGTAAATTTCAGCTTTCCATCGCCATTTGATGAAGTTTTATGAAAATTTAAAGTTTCAAAAATCTGCTGGAGGCTTCATAAATTTTCAAGAAGTTGCTGAAGGCTCCAAAACGACTCGATATTCACCTGCAGTACTTCGTAGCGTATTGAAATTAGTTTTTAGAATAAATTTTAGCTTTTCAACTCCAATTTGATGGAATTTTGTGGGAATTTCGAGTTTCAAAAATCTGCTGGAGGCGCCAGAACTGCTCAAAACGGGTTGAAACCGTTTTCAATCGATTTGGCATGTCGAAAATAGGGTATATCCCAAATTTCAGCTTTCTTGGTCAATTTAGTAAAATTTTGATTTTTTGCATTGACAAGTCCTTATCCCTACCTAGACCTACTGATGACAGATGACGCTCTATGACAACTGAAATACATATTTTAACTACTTGAGCAGATAGCTAGGTGCTTAAAGTGCTTATACTTAATCTCATATACCTTTTGAATCTAAATACGACACAGTGGTAAATTTCTGAGGTTCGCCTTCTTCGCCAAATGTGCCATGCAACAAGTATGTGTCGGTAGACTCTACTTCGAAAAATCGAATCGTATATGTATTAGTCGTGCAAGCCAGCAAATCATCCCCAGCCCAGATCAGGACCGAGTCGTTATCCACATCGTTCAATTTCACCTGTAAATTAAATCATACATAAATCTGTAAAGAACCAGCAAAATGCCAGTAACCTCAATTCATTCAAGGAAAGAAAATCCACATCAGCAGATTAAACGTAGCCTATTTAATAACCCAAAACCCTTGGGGGGGCGATAAACCCAACTTTTCAAGGAGCACAGTAAGTATAAGGAAAGCAAGACGATGACCAATTTGATATTAAGCTTACCCTTCCAATATTTTTAAGCTTGCCATCGACTTCTGTATTGTACGTATTCAACGATCCGTCAATCAACATCACGATTAGTATATTTTTTCTATCATGATGCAGTATGAGCTTAATATCATTATCCATTTTCGAAACATTGCTCACAGTGCCATTTTCATTGACGTAATTTATATCATCTGTAACATAACGTATAAGAGTACAGGGTGATCGCAAAAAATTATGATCATTAAATCCAAAACAAAGCAAAAGAAAAACAATAAAACTGGATTTTCCCTACGGAGATCAACATATTACATATTATTGCGCAGAATACCTACATTTATCGCCAATATGCATAATCGAATAGGTATACACAGCAGTGTTGTCATTATGGCAAAAATTCACTAATTTGAGTAGTGATATAAAAATGAAGAAAAAAAAAACTCTCGCGACGAAGGTTGTTTACTTGTAATGAGATGTAACCCGGAACGAATGAATAATTCTAATGCATTTACACGCCGCGCCGCCGTTTAAAACGACTAGCTAGGTAATTGGTTCGTAATAATTAATTCGTCGTAGTAGAAGGTACAGATAGGTGTAGGTAGAGGAGGAGTACCTGGCAACGTAGCCGCATAGAAACAAACATTATCGGTGCTGAATGTTGGACGAAATCCGCCGGTTTTAGGACGCCACGCGCTAAACATATCTAGAGCTTTTTCATCGCCTTCCACAGCTTTTCTAGCCAAACTGTTCACATCGAGACCAGGTTTGGTGTTACAGTATTCTATCGAGAAAGGTATTCCTTGGACCGAGCTTTGGAATATTCGTACGATCAAGGAACGACTGTCGGTTTTCCAAGCGACTATGTTTCCTGACTGAAAAATCATCCGGTTGGTTAGTTCCAAATGCATGAAAGTATGCGGAGGCGCGACGAAGTGATATTGTGTCGTGGGGGGGGGGGCTGAAATATTTCCAACGTTTGTCGCCAGACTTTCGCCCTCGCTTTCCTTTGGACCAATTTGTTTCTTATTTTGAATAAAAAAAATCACATTTGGGCCCCCAAAAATCCAAAACAGAAATGAAAATTTTTGAAAGTCAGATAAAAATATGATATCAATCGACAAAATCGACATTTTTTTCCCTATATGAGTTGGCAAATTTTCAGTGGAAACCCCCCCTCCCCCTCTCAAAATCTGCGGATAATTTCATCCCTAGAAATGGGACCGGACCGAATTATAATTGCATCCGGCCCGCATTGGCTCTTGGCGGCCCTGAAAACAGTGCTCAGCACGTTAAAATTTTGATTATTCAGGATATCCAACAGGTAGTGAAAGTAGTGAAAAAGTAGTGAATTTTGTTTTAAAAAAGTACCCAGTGAAAAAACGAAAAAATTCAAATTCGTTCCTTTTTCTCGATCTTTGTTCTGTAGAAAAGAACTGATTTGTCGACTTTTTCAGAGCTTTTCCCTCGCTTCGCTGGGGCTGTCCGCACTTTTTCCACATGAAAGACTTATTGTTCAAATTCAAGAAATGTTCAAAGTTTGAATCAAAAAAATGACTTAAGGAGGCTTAAGGAGCCAAGGGGGATATAATATAATAAATTGAGTTTTGGTGTGGATAGGAAGGGTTGGTGGATGCATTTGAGATGAATTTGTTTGGTATGAGTGTTCTTCTAAAATCTGGGAGTAATTCTGCTGCTTCACAATAAATGCTATTGGAGAGGAATAGGGGGCTCCTATACAGATCCTTAGGGCTGAATTTTGAATTGTTTTTCGGATATTAGAAGTTTTATTTGAGATATTTGCAAAACATGGGCTTCCATACTCAATTTTACTGCAAATTAGAGATTTATACAAGTGGAGTAAAAGTTTGCGAGATGGATTATACTTGGTATTTTTGATTATTTTCAACAGATTTAAGCGTTTCATGAGATCTCATTTTACTTTTAGGAAATGAGGAGTCCATATTGAGTTTTCTATCAAAAGTTGAGCCAAGAAATTTAGTAGTGGCTTTGAATTCAAAGGAGTGTCCTTTAAAGTTGAGAATGAGATTTGGAGAATCTTATTTTTTTTGGTGAAAAGTATACAGTGGGTTTTTGATTCTGAGAAGGTTAGACTATTAGAATCTGCCCATGATTCAATTTTTTCAAGGGTTTCTTGAATTACATGAAAAGCCAGTTGAATATTATTTGAACGAAAGGAAATGTTTATATCATCAGCAAAGATTCTTAGTGAAATGGGTGTGGAAACAACATCGGAAATGTCATCAATCAAAAGTATAAATAAAACTGTGCTTAGAACTGAACCTTGGGGATCTCCATTTTCAATTTCATAATATTCTGAGTATGTATGTATTGTTAACTCTCACTCTAAAAGTACAGTTTGTTAAGAAATTTTGAATAAAGGCGGCCAAATGTCCTTTTTAGTGTGCGTAGCACACTATTGGTTTCGCTTTGAGAAATTGGAAATTGACATTTCAATTACAATGAATGTTCTCTTAAGCTATCCAACCGTTTTTTGTACCTATTGGACACCATTTGAGAATCATTAAGGTGGAGGGAATAGATTAATTTTCATTCAATTCGGATGGGTAATTGCTGAGTAATTGCAATTTTAGTTCATTATTTTAATGCATTAAATCCTAAAAAAGGGAAAAGGGGACTTGTAGAACACCTGCCGCTCATTGTACCCTGCTATATCCCCAGTCTATTCCATCACCAGCTGTGTTTCATTGTACCCTGTTACACCCCCGGTCTGTTAGCTGTAAATTCCAAGTGGGAGTGGTTTGGTGGGGCGTTTACCAAACAAATATATTATTTTAATGCCCTAACCCTCGTAGTGAATTCGTGGCTGAGTGGTTAGGGCATGCAGGTAGGAATAGGAAATTTAGGGACCCAGGTTCGAATCCCCGTGAGGTAAGTAGGTAGGTGACAGATTTTTCGTAGGAAAATTGGATAGGTAAATGCTTTGGAGTTACCTATGTAGTACATGATAATGGGGCAAAAATAATGCTGAAATTGAGTTATGAATTATGATATCATTTGCTAACTAAAAATTCATTTCATTAATTTTATGTCTACCTATAGCCATAAGTATAGTTAGAATTACCTTGACATGAATAATTTTTAACTTTTTACTTATAATTCAAAAATTACTTCAAAATGAGTAATTAAACTAATTTTTGTACAATTGAAACATGTAATTTTTATTATCATGATTTAGTAAAAATTATTAAAACAAAATGATTTTTACTATTGGTAAGTACCTATAGTAAAAATTTATTAAAATGATAATTTTTATGTACTTTATGATTACAGTAAAAATTATTGAATGGGATCTGGTACTTAATTGTGCTAAATACCAGTATTTAGTTAAATTTTTTTGTAAAAATTACCCATATTTTTTTCATGTAATTTAGAGGCAATGCGAATTCTTGACATATTTTATAAGATTTAATTCTTAATTTAGAATAAAAAGCAAGTTCTGAAAATTGGTTTGAAAATTTATAAATTTGAAGACAATGGAAATTCTAAAAAAAATAATATGAAAATTTGTATTTAGAGACGCTGAGAATTCCAAAAATTGATTAAAAGTTCTGTAAGTTGCAGATAATGTGAACTTGAAAATTATATGAAATGAGTATTGTAATATTTATGAAGAAGATGAGAATTCTGAAAAATTGGAGGCAATGTGAATTCCAAAAATTGAGTAAACGTTTTACAATTTGTGGACAATATGAACTTGGAAATTGAATTTGAAATTTTTTAATTTAAAGACAATAAGAATTCTGAAAAATTATTCAAAATTTGACTATTTAGAGGCAATGTGAATTCTAAAAATTGATTGCAAATTTCCTAACTCAGCAGCAATGCAAAATTCTGAAAATTTATTGAAAACTTTATGAAATTGTAGCGATGGGGAATTCGAAAAATTGATTTGAAATTTTGTAAATTTTAAAACAATGGAAACTATGAAAAACAACTAGAAATTTCTTAATTTAGAAGCAATACAAGCTTATAAATTATTCTGAAATACCTATTGTAATTTGGAAAATATGAAAACACTGAAAAACAATTCTTATTTTGAAGCAGTGAGAGTTTCAAAAATTCTCATCACTGTGACATGGTTGATTCACTTATGGACTACCTAGATGTAATAACGGTTATAGCTGTAGAAAAGGCAGCTAGCTACGCACACTTTGCAGCTAAGCAAGCTGTCTAGTTTTCTAATAGAATGTAATTTTTAGAGAATTTTATAACACCAGGCTTTATCATATGCCTTTTCAAGATCAAAAAAGACTGAAAGAACACTTTCTTTATTCTGGAAGGCTGAACTGATTTCTTTTTGGAGACTAAAGAGGTGGTCTAGGGTAGATCTTTTCTTTCTGAAACTACTTTGATATATGCTAAGAGAGTTTTTGGATTCAATATACCAATTATTAAGACGTTTAATAACCATTTTTTCAAGTATTTCGCAAGGAACTGAAGTTGAAATGATAAAATTGTATTTTTGACATCCGCTTGTTTGAAAAATTGTTTGGGGTGTTTGAAGACATTGGAAAAGCAAAAAATTCTAATGTAAAATTTTGCCTCCCTCTAGGCTCCCTTTCCTTATAAAATCTCTAGTGTTTAAAAAATGTCCTGCTAAAGTCCTGATTTTTTATTCTGTGAGCTCATTTGTATTGTTTTTTTAAAAATAATTTTGATTGAAATTAAAAAATACTTTATATAGAAATTTTTTTCCAATTTCAATTTTTTTTAAAAATGTCCCTTTGAAAAATTTGACTTTGTTAATTTTTTTGTGTGAGTGGCGGAGGGGGGGGGGGGGGGTGGTCGAGTGGATAGCATTCTGAAAATTTGGTTGAAAAAAGGTAGTGAAAAAGTAGTGATTTTTTCAAAAAACAAAAATCCGTTAGATATCAATTATCAATATACTAGTTCCTATCATGTTATTGTGGGTAAAATTTCAATTTTTGTCAGCAAAATGACGTGAAACATCCCTTCCCCCCTCCAAATAGCGTGACTTCAATCCGCCCCTGATGTTCAAAAACGATGCTTTCATACTTGACAAAAAATTTGAATTGTTTTATTCCAAGGTGGATGTACTGAAATCAAAATATCGAAAATTCGCAATTTTTTCGTGTTTTTTAGCCTTTTTGGTCTTTGGAAATTCAAATTCAAAAAGAAAACAGAACATTTTCGATATTTCTCGAGGAAGAAGTAAAACTCCACGTTTTTTGATTGGTAATTGTTTGATGTTCTCTGCTTGCACAATCTGTTTCCAACTTTTTTCAACTCATCAAATTTTCCTTAAAAACTCCCAACTTTTCTCCTACTTTTTTTGGTAGGGGGGGGGCTCGTTCGGCACGCCTCTGAATGTACGTTATGTTTAAGTATAAGAAATGAGGTACATGAATTCATTACTTCGTCCATCGAAATCAATCTGGTTCCTAGTTCGGACCATTTTAAAATTTTCACACATGTTTTATGAGATGAAGGCACGTTGATGAAATCGGATTGTCCATTCCATAATTGAATATCGCCACTGGTTAATCCAACTGTTAGAATTTTCTTGTTTGGATGCCACGATAAAACCACAGTGTCGTTGTTTTCTTGATACAATTCATTAACATCGGCCAAAGCTTCTCCCTAAAACGACATAAATGCAAAGAATAATTTTTCCACCATAGCCAGACAATAATAGTAAAATTACCTAGAACCAAAAGGTATACATATATTCGAGTTATTTGTTTGTAGTACTGTCATGTCGCTGATGTAAATACACCACCCGGAAAGTTTTCCAAAAATTAGCATTGATTAATCGCTTATTATCGAGAACAATTATCGTGTAATCGTGAGCAAAGCTTTTAACACATTTATTTTACGTGTTTTTCTTAATTAAGCGCATTTAAACGATTTTCGCTCGTTTTTCTCTCTAATATATTGGAATGTAACGTTTCGCTTTGAAAAAATACGTATATTTATGTCTCGAAAATGTTCCACCATTTATAATCATTTAATAATTATATCCGGTATGTGTGGCTGGACTGGCTGAGCCTGACGATAATTACCAATTGATCAAAAACGGTGACGTACGTCGTTAATGGCTGAAGTGTACGAGTTCCTACAGCTAAAAGTGGCAGTTGATTGTGCCACTGGACGTAGCTTACGAAATTTCCACTTCTCGTGTTCACTTTGAAGTCGAAATATACGCTCATTTTTCTGATCTGAAAAGAGAAATACCAGATTTTTTTTTTCAGTAATTGGCGTAACTAAAGGATTAATACCGCTTCGCAAATACCACTACCTACGTACATATGTATAAGGTGCTCGTGTAAGGAAAATTTGCACCTATGAAGAATAAATATAAATATACGCTGTTGTACGATACGATATACGAGTACCAACCAACCAATAAAATTCAAAACCAGATACCGAAATTCTTCGAACGAGTAACAATTTTATGTGCCTATCTTATAGGTAACCTTGAAAATTAAACGAGAATTTTATACATAGGTAATCGATAATAATAATAATAATGCTCGATACAACTGCATTTGATGATACCGATGAAGTTATTACGTTATATTTGTGATTTTAATGTTTATCTACGTTTGATTACCTACAATGAAGCTGTGTTAGGATGCAGTGGGCTATAGATATTCATTCGTGTATTTGAATTTATTATAATTTTTTTTTCTTCAAAAAATACAGGTTTGATTACATAACGTTATGAAGAATCTGTCTTATTCAGTTATTCTGTTAATTGAGGAAAATGTCGATCTATATTAGCGAGAAAAAAATTAACCTCCAATTTACTACTACATATATTTACATAGTTGCTGTTGTTATTTATTTTTTTTCTATATAAAAATTCATCTCTACTAAAAACAATAATTACCGTAGTAGATGCCGCCGAAAGTTCCAGAAATCAAAGCTGTCTGATTACGAGTATGATGAAAATTTCGCTGCAAAAAACATGTTCGGTGCAGAACGTAGTAAATGAGAAAACTCGTTTGGTAAATTACAACCGCGCAGTTCGTTCAAGTTTTGCTTTTTTCCGATTAATTGCAAGTTACTTCTGATAGAATTTATGGAATATTATACATGTGGATGAAAACTTATACTATACCGATCAGTGATCATAACAAACGGTTGCTATGGAAGTTCAACGTGTTTGAATTTTTACATGGCTATGGGCCTATATTATGGAGGAGTGCTCGTAGATAGTTACCTACGCGTTATCACTGTTAGAAGGTTTTGTTTACGTTTTATTAATGACATTTTCCGAGTAATTTTATACTTACGCCGATAACAACTGAATTTGAATCGCCGGTAGGTTGAAAAATGTAACACCAGACTGGTTAATTACCTACTTGCGATTATCTGATTAACCGAAAAATTGAGAAAGTGCTCCAATTTCGAGCTCGTACATTCAAGGATTATCATAACATAAACATATTTGGTTCACTTGTTGACCTGTTTCAGCGATGAGAGCAAAGGCCTAAAATAAAATAAAAATGCTAAAATTGAACGGGTTTAATGTATATAAATGTCAAAAAATCAATTTCTATACTGAGAGCCAACATAAAAACATGAATAGGTATCGAGATTTGATCATTGAAGAAGAGGGTATCAAGGTATTATTTCAACATTGAAAGTTACAAAATGCTATCTACTTACCCCTTTCATTGAAAAATAAAATTGCAATTTTTTCCATCTCTGTTTGAAACTTTCAAGTATTTTCTACAATTTTTGAGCTGTTGTAAAGGGAGGAATTGCGCCATTTTCCGTCGCTTAGGTGAGGGAAAATTGTTCTCCTTCTACCTTTCGCTCAATTCTCTTACGTAACCACGCTATCTAGCTGTTTAGTTCGCGTTAGTGAAGTGTTTCACGTTATCCGATCACAACTTCAGTCAATCACGGACTCACTAAGCGAGAGCTTAGTTTCCATTCGATAGATAGGTTGAGGTGCGGAGCCCTATCAGTACGTTCGACGTATGGAGCACGTACTTTCCACCTTATAATTACTGGGATATGGAATATCTTTTACGTAATGGACTATCGGATCGGATCGTGGTTACTCAAGAGATGAACTGCAGCATCTCTAAATTCTCTTTTAGAGTCATTCATACTGGACCTGCCCTATCCGGCATGAATGCCCTTGTCCCTGGGTGGTGTTTTTAACACACATTTGCGACTACATGTACTCGCTTCCTTTAAATCAAATCGTAATTCTATTTACGTAATATAGTCAGACTATTTACATATAATGCTTAATAACCAATAAAGCTAATGTAACGTTATAGTCGTCCGAGTATTCATTTATATTATTCTATGTGTATAATTTCTCATCTCATATTTATCTCCGAAGAGTAGGTATACGAGGCGGTAAATCGCCAGTGCCTACCTGTGCATAGCACTAGGTATAGGTCTAACTAGGTCGTTAGGGTGAAGTTAGACCATGTAAGACATTAGCACCGCAGGTGCGAATAAAAGTTAAATAGAGTCTTTACATTTGGCGCCCAACGTGGGGCACGAGTGCCATAAATGCCATAAAATTTCCATAGAAATCACGAAGATCCAAGGACCAAATACCATCAACCAAGGTCAACTTCAACACCCATACCTACTTTTCACATGTGTGTGTTTAGTTCATAAGATGTTATTCAATAAGATTCTTGGACCATAAATCACCATAAAGAAGTCATTTACGTAAGGATTTGATCCAGCAGTCAATGGATGGAAATATGGTATCATTTATGGTTCGCATTCATTTCATATGTATTTTTACGTAATGGAAAATGAACCAGTTATTTCATCAGTTCGAGAAAAGTTCATGTTTCGAGAAGATAGGAACGCGAGTTCATTACCTATTTATCAAGCAGTGACATGGCAGTAAAATACAAGTTATTTGCGCTTTACTGCACGAACATTTTCGACTTATAAATAGATGGGGATTTTGACATTACATTATTTTAATGTGTTCAACAACGCGAAGTAGGTACTTACCTACGAGTCGGCGATTATATTCGAGCATTCAGCATTGTTACAACGGAATTACGTTCAAACATGTTACCATGATAACGGAGGAACGTGATTTTTGCTGAATTTAATACAATAGAAATTGTGTTCAAGTTTTTATGGGAAAATACTAACTCTACAGGCATTGTACTCTGGCCTATAATCCCCACCTCCGAGATAATTTATCTCTCACTTTCAACGGAGCTCCGAGCAATCGATACGATATGCGAATCATTATGTTTATTTCTCTCGTATGAAGAAGTTCTCAATATCGTTTCACTTTGCGTAACTTAGCATTTGCTTTCGTTATACTTCCAAACTTACGTTTTTCGTTAGTTTTGTTACAGATACATTGTGTCTCTTGCGTAATTAATTGCGTTCCAGTTCAATTCCAGTTCCAGTCAAACGGTTCAATTATTGAAATGGATTCCAACCAATCTAATAACGTGGGAAATGTCAACGGACAATCCAATGGTCAAAACCAAGGTAACGTTCCAGTCAATCCAAACCAGTCTGGATACTATGTTCAACCTCAAGTTTTCAATCCAAACGTGACTCAGTGGCCTCATCCTCAATATTTTGCGAGTTCCACTCAGATTATGCCTCCGAATGGTCAACCTCCGATACCATATGGAACCCCTGGTTTCTACTTTCCAAATCAATCTATGGTTTATGGTCCACCTCAACCAATCCAATACATGGCTCCTCCTCAAGGTAATTCTCAGTCGGTCCAGCCAACTCGAGGCACTGCTCAATCTAATCCTCCAAGCCAAACTCCGAGTCAAGCCAATAATTCGATTCACTCAAATAGCAACCAAACTGGCAATACTACTGTGATTCCGAACCCAGTTGTTTCTCAACCTGGTACCTCAACTCAAAATATACAAACGAGTTCGAGTACTCAGGGGCAGAATACAAGTACGAACCAAGCCACTCAACCTCAACCAACCAATCAACGTATAATGAATGGTCAGGGCCATCGCTTTCATCCTAAATCACGTAACTTTACAAAGTATCGAGAAGATCTGAAAGCCGTCGATCAAACTATAGATCTTCCAGTTACGAAAGCTTGTGCGAGGTTTGTATCAGCTCGAGGGTATAAAATAGGAAAAAACGTTTCTAAAGTTCTAAACTTACGTAATAATGAAGAACAATCTCGTACCAGTCGTGCACATAATAGTTTACTAGAAGAGTTACACGAATCTATGAATAGACGCCCACAGAGTCAACCTCCTCAATACCAACCTCCTCAGCAGCAACACACTGCTACACCACCTAATATTTCCGATCAAGAGGAAAGAGAAGAAAGTGCTTTTACACTTGAGCAAACTCTGCAGTGGTGTGATTTTGACAATAGGGCTGCGTGTGAAAACATAGGCAAGGATGTCTCCAACAAAAATTTATCAATAGCTGCTATTTTAGATCCTCCTAGGAGAGAAGGCCAGGCAGTACGTCGAGTTTATAATTTTGATGCTCTTGATCATTCAATGGGATTTGATGGCGTTGAAATAACGGTTCCGACCCCAACCGAGAATACTGAGCTACAAGATCATATCAAATGGTCATTAGAATGCAATGAGGATCGTATCAAATCTACTGAGGATATGCAATTACGGATACGTTCTCTTGAAAAGGAATTGTCAGACACTAGAGAGGATATTAAAGATGTATATAAGAGACTATCTACCCAAATCGAAAGAGGATTTCTATACTTTCGCGAAGCCATGATCAAAGATACCCGTACAATAAAGAATTTATTTCACGAATCATATAAACAAACACAACACATTAACCATGTAGCATTAAGTGGTATGAGATTGGGCCTTGCTGCTACGGACGAGATGGCAGAAATCAGACCTATGTGCGAAGATTTGTTAGATGCTGCATCTGACACTTATGAGGTCCTACAACCTATGATTAGACGTTTCAATGAGATTAGTCCAGTCCCATTATTTACCTCAAATGGTATACCTAATCCACCACCGACTACTCCACAACCTCAAACTACCAATCCCACAATTCCAGCAATTATGTACCCACAACCGCCACCAGTATACAATCATACGATTCCATCAAACGCTACATCATCTAACGTTACGTCAAACGTTATACCAACTGATACGAATGTATCAACTCTTAATAACGTTAACACCGCCAACAATGTGGTTGATTCAACCCAAGATCAAACTCCACCAGGTATTGAAATTCTTAAGGAAAGTGGAAGGTTAGCTCAGACCAAGGAAGTTATGGAAAGTATGATTAATAATTCGGGATTAATTTATAAAAAATCGAATGGAGAAGAACAAATCGTGGAATTCCAACTTGGAACGAATCATCTCATGAAGACACCTGATGCCAATCCCAGGCAACGGCAGTTAAGTTATGACTTAGATATTGCAGAGAAAAATAATTACAAATTGAAATCAAAGAATATTTTCGACAACAGACACAGGTTGACCAACACCAACTTATTTGAAGTAATTTCCTTTGTCCTCAAATTTGAACAACAAATGTGTAATAAAGGTGCATCCAACTCTCAATATATTGAATTTTTCAACGAACTTTTAATTAGTGAGGCTGCCATCAACTGGAAAGATTCACTCAAAAGATCATTTTCTTTTTATTACAATCATCGTACATCATTCATTTTAACTATGTGGAATCAACAACAACACGAATGTGCAAAAGCACATTTCCGTACGATCAATTTAGCTACCGATTCAACTAAGAGCTGGGCTCTAGATTTTCTAAAATGGTACACTATCCTTGGAGATACTAATATGACCGATGACGATCTTATTTCTACCCTACATTCAGTTGTACCTAACAATATGCAACATCATTTTGGTCTTGAAATCACTTGCAATAGAGTAGCATTCGAAAAACGTATCCGAGATCTAACTATTCGACAGTTACCTACATCGTTACGACAACCCAATTCGTTACTATACCAATCTACCCCAATTCTGCCTGTTAAGAAAAACAAGAAATTCAATAAATTCGGCAAAGGTTTACAATCCAACTCCAAACCTAATCAGAACACCACTGGGGCATCCAACCAATCAGCGACAGGAAATTCTGGTGCTCAACCGTTTCGAACTCAAGTTAATCACACGGAAATCTCCCAGCCGTCATCCTCTCAAACACAAAATGACGGAGACGATTTCCAACAACACCAAAATGATGAAAGTTCAAAAAACGGGGAAGACTCCGACTCCTCCGACGCAGAGGAGGGGACGGGGAACAACGATCAAGAATAAATAATACATTACGTAAGAAAAAAGAATTCCCATTTTCGGAATACGAGTTTTTCGGGGATTCTTTAGCACAAAAATTATCTGAAATAGCCGAATGCGATATTACGTCTTCTTCGATTTTACGTAACGACATTGCAATTCGCGATTTACTACACCAAATCAAGAACAACAAATATAATAAAAAACATGCTATTATTTCATTTGGTCAACGCGAATTAAATAGCAAATTCGTGGATTTCAGTCAATTTGCTAAACTCTCAGATCAATTAATGGCTACTCTCATCGATAAGAAATTCCAAGATATTATTGTTCTATTTCCATTAGTTTTACCACCTAAGAACAACTTGCATCATGTACAAACCACACGATGGCATGCATTTCAAAAGTTATTTTCTGCTTTATCAAAGTTACGTAATGTACGGGTCATTTTCGAAACTTCATTAATTTTCACATCAGTTAATCCGGATCCCTACATTGATGGCAATTATATCGTTGATGAAGATATGCATGGTAATGTAAAGCCTGATATCACGAAATTCTTCAAAAACAATGCCGGTATATTCTATCCAATACAGCAACTGAATGAGAAATTGAAAGAAGTTTTCACAGATGTAGCTTTTGATTCCAGTCCGGTGATTATTCGTCCCAAATCCACGGATACCTCTGAAAAAGACAGAACCATCTACAATGAATTATTTGAAGCCAATAGACTTAAGGAATATGAATATTCAAAACCTAATAATTACGATCCAACGTTTGATTTACCAGTAAACGCTTTCACTATCGATTTCCGGCCACCTATACCAGAACCCGAGTATGAATCTGACTACATTATCAATGCAACACGTGAACAATTAGCAATTTGGTATCACACGTATAAAACAGCTCATCTTAACGCAAAACGAATCCATAACAAGATCATAAACACTGATGAAGATAATATCGAAAAATTAGTTGACATTGATGATCTGGAAATTGGTATCTATGATAACTCCGACGGTTTCTTCAAACACGTACCATCTTCTAACGTAATCGACCACAAATACAAGCACGACGGGAAACGTTTCATTAAATCGAAAGATCTTGAAGATAACAAACGAGTACCAGCTTCTGAAACATTAATCGTAACGAAAGAATCAAGAGTTTTAAGTGATTATGACCTGTATCTTAAGTGTAAAAATATCAATATCAACGACTTTGAATTACCTTACACTAAATTAGTTCAAGGAGTAGCAGGTTGTGGCAAAACGACGTACATATTGAGCAAAATACTCCACGATGGATCCGACTTAGTACTATTTCCAACTAAAGAAGCTGCTATCGATTTCCGTAACCGATTAGCTAAGAAATGGGGTCTATCAATAGATGATGTCGAACTTTTACGTAATTATCGAACTATTGACTCATATTTAATGCATGGGAATGATTATCAATACAAACGTATCTTCATAGATGAAGCTTTACTAGTTCATTACGGTGCAATCTTATTCGCTATGATGAAGTCACGAGCTAAACGCGCGGTGTTGATAGGAGATGATCGTCAAATTAAATACATTAACCGTTCACCTTTGAGGAAAACACAGTACCAATTAATACCCAATCAATTAATTGATGAAAAAGAACATCTATCAACATCTTACCGATGTACACTTACTACAGCTAAATTACTCACCGATTTATACGATGGCGGCATGTATTCAACATCTGTGGTTCATTCTGAGATGGAAATCTTCGATTACTACTCAGTAGACACTATTCCACGGGTCTCTGGGGCACAATATCTTGTTTTTACGCAACACGAAAAAGCTATATTGGAAAATAGAAAGTTCAAAGTCAATACGATACACGAGTATCAAGGTAAACAAAATGATCACGTTATTATCGTACGCCTCAATAAACAACGCAATCCTGTTTATGAAAGTTTATCCCACGTAATAGTAGCCCTAAGCAGACATCGTAAAAAATTGGATTACCATACCGTTGATTCTAAAGATCTGTTATCATCATTCATTCATCGCACGAGTAACTTTACAATTCACGACTATCGCAGCGTTAGAAAAGGTGATGGAGAAATTCCATGGAAAAATCACAATGAATACACGTTAGATTACCGCAATTCGAACATCAATTATATTCTAAATATTACCCAAAAAGGTGCTCAAAATGATCAATCCGTGTTATCTCAACTGAACCGAACCGAAGTAGAGATCAAAACAACAGTAGTCAGTGTAGGCATTGGGAAAGGTAGTTATCCCGCACAGCTCGACACTGGGGCAACCCCTAACGTAATCTCTGAAGAAACGGCTAAGTATTTGATGGAAAATCACTCCGAAGATATGGATTACATTCCATTATCTGAACCAGTGAGTTGTGTATTAGCAAATGAACAAATCGTAGAAACTGCTCATTACGCATTGGTACCAACCATACGATTTGGCAAACACACCTTGAAAATTCCCTTTTACGTGATGAAAAATTGTAATCAAGTATTCTTAATTGGAATGCAAACGATGATTCAACTCGGGATTGATCCTAGAATACACGAAGGAGTAGCTTACTGCCAGCCTACACCAAAACATGATATTGATTCAATACCTTTTCTAAAACCAGAAGAATACGTTACGAAATTGAAATTAAATCATGTATCAATTCAACAATCTTATCTTCCAGATACTTACATGCTATTGAATCGAGCCAATACGTTACGAAAATATTATAAGCTGCCTGAGGGTGTTACTGATACAGGTCCAGAAATTTATCTCAATCGATTACGAGCTGACTTAGATGAAGCTGTATCTGAGAACCGAATTACTCTTCAACAAGCGGATCATGCGTACAATATTTTAGCTCCATTTAAAGACATTTTCAGTAAATTTCCAGGTCGTTCCAAAGGAAAAAAGGAAAAATTGGAATTTAACATACCCGAAAAAGACATCATTTATAAATGTGGAAAATACAATCCCTCGAAAAAAATGATGGAAGCTGTTAAACGGGAGATTCAAATTATGCTAGCAATTGACGTGATAGAACCTTCCAACTCGAGATATATCAACCCTATCGTAATCAATATCAAAAAGAACGGCGAAATGAGGATTTGTTTAAATCCGGTGGATCTTAACCCAATTTTAAATGAAAATTACAACGAAGCAGGCCTTTTGGATCGTATTATAACGGAATATGCGGAAGCCAAATTTTTCAGCACATTAGATTTTGTTGCTGGATTTTGGCAAATAGTACTTGAGGAACATTTTCGTAAATACTGCGCATTCCAAATCGATGGTAGAGTATATCAATTCATAAGACTCCCATACGGCCTAAAAATATCTTCTGCGTTGTTCGTAAATCTTGTTAATGATATCATTCCAGACAGAAAGGGTATAACCAAGTACGTCGACGATATCTTACTTCGTGCAGATACCTTCGAGGAGATGTTGGAATTAATGGTTGAAGTCTTTGAGATATTACGTAAGAATGGACTCAAACTAAATGCCACCAAATCCAGATTTTTCAGAAGAACAACGGATCATCTAGGATTTGATTTGGAACCAGGCATCATCAAGAAACAATCGAAGAAAATATTGAAATTTTTAGAGTATGTCGAAAAACATACAAACAAAAAAACCGGTAAATTCGAGTTGAAAAATGCCAACGAAGTACTAGAACTAATTGGGTTAACAGGACTCTACAGACGTTTCATTCCATGCTATCAGCAAATCTTACGTAATCTTTACAAACTAACCGAAAAAGGGGAAGTATTCGTCTGGGGACCTGATCAAGAAGAAGCTTTTGAAAAATTGAGAGCAGAATACATCAAGGACTTTGTTTTAATTTCACCTCGAAAAGGATACGATTTATACCTAGACACTTACACGTCATCTGATGCGATGAATGCAGTATTATACCAAACTGTGAAGGGTCAAGACGAGATCGTTATGTTTACAAGCTTCAGCTTTAAGGAACACCAAAAAGCGTATACGTTAATCGAACGTGAGATGTATAATTTAACAAAAACAATTCGCAAACTCCAACTGTGGCTACATGGAAGAACAATACATGTAAGAAGTGACTTAAAATCAATCGTAGCCAATTTTGAAGTAATGGCCGAAATACACCGAAAAGCGGCCATTTGGATTACACAACTAAACTGTTACAATTTGATTTACGACTTACGTAAGAAACATAAACGCTGGTTTGGAATTCAAGCTCCGGAAATTACGTTAAATTACTGCAACTTTGCCAATTTAGTATCCATCGAACAAAACGTTGGAGATAAAATCAGAGAACGTCTCATATCAAGTTTACGTAAAATCGATCAATTCCAAAAGAAGGACAAAACTTGCAAAGGAATAACGTATCGATTAAAAGTCCCTGATGAAAGATTAAACCAACGTGATTTAGAAGCTAAGAAAAGATTAGCTATGCGATTCTCAATACATACTCAAAACGGCAAAGAAATCTTGATGTTCAATAACAAAGATGAAACAGTAGTTCCAGTTCTCCCTGATGAACTTTTTACTGATACGATGACACATCTACACGAAGTATTTGGACATGTAGGTGCGAATAAACTGGACACTCTATTCCGACGAATGTACTATTCTGCGAACTCAAAACACTATGTACGTTACCTTACTAGTGCATGTTTATACTGTAAAGCAAATAAGAATTACGGTATGAAGAAACCAATTGAATTTGCTTACGTTAACGCATATCGACTAGCAGACGTATTATCAGTTGATTTATTAGGTCCTATTGCCAACGAGTCAGATGAACCAAAATACGTATTCGTAGCCAAGGATGTTTTCTCTGGAAAAATATGGTTACGGTTACTAATTAGTATTAAACAAAAAGCAGTAGCCGATACGATGGAAGAAGTTATTAAAGAAATCATTACGTTAGGACATAAAATACGAAAAGTAAACACTGATAATGCAGTACAGTTCAAGAATAATATCTGGAAGAAGTTACTCAAACGTTATCGTATTCAAAATGGAAAATCAACTCCATACAATCCTCAATCGAATATTGTAGAAAGAACGATGAGATTAATTGGAGAACATCTTCGAGTAAAAATCAACCTTGATAGTGATGGAGCTTACACTCACCATGGTTGGCATCAGCATATCAAAACCATCGAAAATGAAATTAATCATCGTCCAAATGAAGTTGAAATAATCCCAGATGAATTGTGGCAATTACCAGGATTTGAAACCGGCCTACCTGTAAATTATGTACCCATCAATGCCAAACTTGAATTAAAAGCTACCAGACGTAAAATTAAAGAAAAGATTTTACCTTCGGTAACCAGTGCTGAGCTTATGGAAACACCATTAGATATGCTAAATGATGTATACACTGCCAGCGATGGATATGTGTGGATTTTTGTAGATGGAGCCTGCGCTGATAACGGAAGCGAAGACGCAGTAGCCGGCATCGGAATCTGCTGGCATCCAGAAGGTACTAAAAACGTATCTGAAAGAATCAATCACGAAAAATACATCAACACGAATAACTTAGCCGAATTAATAGCACTGAAAACTGCTATGGAAATAATGTTACGTAATAAAGTCACCAAATTATTGATATTTTCGGATTCGCAATACCTTACTACTGCAATCAACACAGAATACAATAAATGGAAAGCTAATCAATGGAAAAATTCGTCAAACAAACCTGTGTATCATAAAGAATTATTTGAAGAAATCGTAGCATTAAAGATACAATTTGAACATTTCCAACTCCACCACACGTATGCAAGACAAACCGACTACGGAAATTGCATAGCTGATCAGCTGGCTCGTAAAGCTGTATATACAGATGATTTTGACGATTCAAGGATTGATGAGATGACAAATCATCAAGCACTAATCAATCTAAACGCAGAAAAACGTAAATTAAAACGACAACAAGAAGAACAAAAGTTCAATGATAAACGAGGAGATTTACGATTACACCAACCTGGTGAACTGGTGATGATTACGAATCACAAGCAATCTTCATCGGATAAAGGAACAACCGAAAAATTGTATACAAAACGTTCTGGTCCATATCTGATCGTCGTACGTGCTGGAAAAAATTGTTATGAATTAGTACACATCAAATTTAGCGAAGATAAGAAACTGATAAGCGTTCGACAAATTATATCCTACCTAACGTTACATCAACAAGAAATGCTGCGTAAAGAGCCTAAACTCCGTTCGAAGTTCAATAACAGAACGCTGGAGCAAAAAATGCTGGAATTCACGAACCAAAAGGAACTACTAGAAGAATTTGTTGCTAAATCATCAACCAAACAAGCCAAAAATAACAATGATGAATTCAAAATGATAAAACGAAGCTTACGTAACAATCTGTCGACTGATAAGCAAGCTGAATTTGACTCAATCCTGAAAGAAGTTGTCAAAAACGACACAGAACGAAACTTGATCAAGTCCACTGCTAACCAAAGATACAACCTACGAAAACGGAATAAAAAACTAAATTATGATGAGAGTATTGCGCATGTTTCAACCAAACAATACAGAAAGCGGTTTCTAGCTATCAATTATCTCGTTGTTAAAATCCTCTCTGACTCTCAACGTACTAACTTCATCAAGTTATATTCGTCCGTGCGAAAACCTGAGTGAATTTTTCAAAATTGATTTTATTTTGGTGTTCACTTACGTAATACCGATTGAACGTGTTGAATTTCACTTGCGAAGAATTCTTCCAGTTTCCAGTTCGTTATTATTTACGTAAATTGTTCCAGCAATATCAAGGTAACATAATCTCATATACATATAATTAACATCGTTACAATTACGTTATGGAAATTTGACCGCATGTGTAAATCCACAGATGGCTGACAACTCGACGAATGATTATTCCATCTCGCTTCCAACATGTGGCATTTGTAAGTTTGCCCTCCTGCCAACTCAAGCACTCGTGAGGACTTCATCATGTTCTCATGTGCTTCATGAACGTTGCCGTAAGGAAATAATCTATGACTTCGGACCTGAATTCCGCATTCCTACGCCTTGTATGGTGCCTATGTGCACTGGGCAGTTGGATGATCGAACCATTTATCCAGTGACTTTTACAGTGCAACGGTTTCCTCTATTGATCGACGAATCGGAGTACCTAGAAAACATGATAGATCTCGAGCGACAGCTGTCTGAACTACATGTTGAGCATACAAATATCCGCAGAGAGAGAAGTCAACTAATGATAGAGCTTCACGAAGCTAATCATCGAAACTTACTTACTGAACGTAGAGAAGCTAATACGATTAACGAATTGCGACTACAGATTGAGCAATTATCAATAGAAGCACCAAGAACACAACGTAACGAAAACAGACCCTGTGACAATCGGAACGTACTTGCCGAATGCCATCATTTCTTACCAAGGACTTTACGTAATGTAATGGAAGTAATCCGGGAACTAGATTTACATATCTGTACAAAAATACCTCAGACGTTAATGGATTCCAACTCATTCGAACGAGATCACGACTACGCTTACGTTACGAGATACTTAGCAAATTCGCCATCTGGTAGCACTACGACTTACTTCCTAAACGGCGTCATGTGTATGGGCGATGGCCTAGTACACGACTTAGTGGATTTAGCGATTACCAATAATCAAGAAAGAAGAAAAAGATGGAGGACTAACTCATTATCCAGAGCCGGAATCACAAGAAAAACATTAATCGAAAACATCGACAAATATTTGATCAGAATACCGCGATCGATTCTAATTTCTTTCGGCGAAGCGCAAATCGACGATGCGGCAAGAAAGCATGAAACCTACGACGACATCAAGGCGATAATAAAACATCTTATCTACCGCGGCGTTAATCAAATATTCCTAGCACCTATACCGAACAGAAGAGTTGGATCAATTAATCACCGTGCGAGAAATTGCTACAGGGCATTTCTACAAAATCAAGCAGATGGTGTTATCGTACACTACCTACGAGGGCTGGAAGAAATCATTGATGAGCAAATTCCAGATTACGTTATCGGGTCTCAATCTCTAGTATTGTCACCAGAAACACATCTACAGATAGCTTTATTCTTAATCGAACGATTTGTTGCACACGCAGACTAAAGACATCTCTCATCACTTTCACGTAATAAATTTAGTTCAATAATCAATCTAGAAATAGAAATATCGATTCACATTACGTAAGATAAACCTGTAATAAGAAGAAATATATCAATTTTAGTTATTAGTTATAATCTATATCAAGAAGAAGAATAAAATTATCATTTTCCTTACCTGTGTCGAATTATTTTGATAACATACGTGTTCAATTTATAACCTGAGTAAAGATGACAAAAGCTGAATATCATTCTCAAATTAAGGAGAAGTAAATTTTAATTCATCACTGCAAATTTCAACAACCACTCGTAAAACAAAAATTGCAACATACAAAAACATTCAAAGTAGTTATCAGCTGAGAAACCATTTTCCAAAACACATGAAAGGCAGTGGTGGGGATCTTTTCCGTAAACCAATCAGAAATGTCTTCTAACACATTTCAAAAGTAAACAACTAGTTGAATGTGTTTTGTCCGAATTTGAGTAATTGCTGTACCAAAGTAAATTAAAAATTATTAAAACACTGTGTTAAACCATAACTGGAGTATTCTAACCGGTAGCATCGTTTATAGTGGCGATTTTAATATCGTGTCGAAATGAACAGAGACAAAGAAATGGATCGAGAAGGTAAGCTTCAACAATCACTAAGATACCAAAGTAAATGATCAATAAACCAACATTAAACACGTGAAAATGTTCAACAGACGTAAAGCCGAAAGTATACCGCGAATTAATGTCAGCAGCCGAGCCAATTCAAAATCTAATGACCGAATATGGTAGAAGAAATATCGAACTAGAAAAATCAATTGCAATGAAGGATGATAAAATCGCGACATTGGAAAAAGACCTAACCCGAATGGAAAAACGGTTCCACCTAAACGATCAAGAGCTACGTAATAAAGAAAAAGGTTACAAGATTTTAGCAGACGATTTCCGAAAAGAAAAAATGTTCCAAGAGAATTACCGTCAACAATTGGAGAAGAAGCTAAAAGACAGAGACGAACGATTACGTTACGAAGAAGGGGAAAAAATCAAACTCGAAAAGCGAATTGCATACCTAGAATCGAAGCTGAAAGAAACCGAACGCGAATGTAATCAATTAAGACAACAATTCAACGCTGAGTATACAAAATCACGTAATACAAATCGAGAAAGGTACTCACAAGAAATCACGTCATCGACGAAACAGCATCATGAATCCAGTAAGAAAAGAAAGATACATAGCGACGAAGAATCCAGCCGTGAAAACCATAAACGCAAAAGCGAAGAAAATCGAGAAAAGCCACGATTACGTTATATTAACTACAACCCGGTGATGTACTACGAAGGAGTACTTTTCCACGACAGTAAAGTAAAGACGCAGATGCCTATCGAAATCGACGTATTTTCTTTAATGAAAGACTGCAAAAAGCGAGGCTTCCAGTTCAATCAGTCACTATTACGTAACGAAGTAGAAGACTTCCATTTCGAATGTCAATGGGATTACGTATCTACGTATCTACACAAAGGTCCAAAAGGAAACATCATACGTTTATTTTACATCAATAACTACCTCACAATTGGCGACAGTTTTTTGTATGCCACAGTACGTCAAGGTTTACACAAGAATAAAGTTATGCAATCAATTTACGTCAGTAGCGAACTAGGAGGAGGAACTTTGTCTCCAGGACAAATCAAAAGACAATTAGCAGAAAACCTACGTTATATTACAAGCAAGGTGATGATATCATTCGGCCTACACGACATCGACACGGAAATTTACCAAAATGCATTGAATAACACTCGACAAACATTGGACCTAATCATCAAAATGGGAGCGAAAGAAATCATTGTATTCCCGCCAATCGAACCATTTCAAGATGAAGATATGCAGAAAAAAATTACGTGGTTCAAAGACTGGTGGAGAAATATTGGAAAAGAATATACAGACGTAAAAATTGAATATCTTGAAATAGTAGAAGAACTTAACATCAAATATCCAAGACCGACTTTCATAGACTCTCGCCGAAATGTGTTTATTATGCCGCAGGCATATTTCGAAGCTGTAAAATACCTCGCACCAAAGATTCATAGGTAACTAACGTAATAAAAAGGATCGAAGTTTACTATACGATGAATATATCCAAATGGCTCGTTAAACCAAAATTTAACATACCACCTGTTAGGTTATCTTTATACTAATGGAAGAATCAAATTTTACGTTACAAAAAATCACTACTCGAAGAAATTCGGATATTATAATTACAGAAGTCGATTGTAAAATAAATATTTTTTTGTAGCCGAAGAAGAGGCATTTCATGTAACGTTTGCTACATATGATTTAGTCGTAAGAATTTGTTACCACATTTGTTCATTTATTGTTAAACCGAAGATGTATTATTGTCATTACGTTAGAATTTATTTTGTTTGTGAATCATTTAACCATTTATTTACCAAACATAAAATAATCAAGAAGATCAACAAAATTCAAATTATTTCATAGACACCACACCCACCAAACATAGGCAAACGAGATATTCACCACAACATCACCTCTCTAGATGAATTAGACAATAAACAAAACATTGAAACACATTGTGTAATCAACCGTAAAGAAAATAAGTAAGACATAATGTGCTTTGCGATGACATTTAATTAATTCAACGTGAAATTTTAATGATATCTGACGATAATAACAAAGAAGAACGACAAAAGGTGAGCACCATGCCATTACAAGTTTACTACGTAGAAATTGATTAACTAATTACTGACCACTGCATAATTTCCAATAGTGTGACCGAAGAAAAAGCTGATAATTCAAGAATTAATTCGAACGAATACGACAAGCTTTTCCAATCTACAGAATAAGGTAACTCAATTTAATACGGCAATACATATAATAAACCAATCAAGTATTTACAACAATATATCTATTTGTCGATTAGAATGGCGAGCAAAATGATAGACGATTCATTGGACCTGACCGAATATGAAGCGAGCGTCAAGATGCCGATATGTGCAATATGCTTACTACTGATACTGGACGATGAATACTCAAAAGGCATAGCAGTCCTTGATCGGTGTCGACACATTGCACATCAACGATGCGTTAACCTGATGACCTGCGTAATCATCAGCTGCGAGGAAAAAGAAAATCCAGGAAGATGCCAGATCCCTAAATGCAAAGAAATCTTCGAAGTGGAAAAAACTCGTGCAATTAGGATAGCAACCGACGATATGGCAAGTGTCATTGCTCGATATGTAAATTACAATCGTAACCTGAAACTCCAACTTAATGAATTAGAACAAACAGTCGAGGACCTACAACAGACGATTAACACCCAAAGCAATGATTTAGACCAGAGAGATTTTCGGATACGAAACATGGAAGAAGATTTAGAAGGATTTAGAAAGCTTTTGTTCGACAAGGAAATGAAACGCGTTTACGAAGAAATGAAAAAAGAAGACGGAGTCAAGCTAGGAGATGAGTTGAAATTCGAAGAAGATCAATTCGGACACAATCCTCACCTACGAGACGTGATGAAAACCGAAATTATGACTATAACGTTGGAAAACCCTCAACCATCAGCGTCAGGATTAAATAACGTAACGCAATCAACTTCGGAACGCTTGCATCAGCCCATGTTGAACCCAAATAACGTAATAACAATTGAAAACGACACCGAACCCATCTATATCGAACCATATCAACATTGGAAAAACTTAAAGGACAACAACAATTTTTATTACGTAACGTTCAAAGATCCGATTGAAATAAGACCGATGGTGATGCACAACAGAAAAACCTACGACATACCGATCGAATACAACATCAACGAATTACGAAGAGAATACTTCAAGAAAGGATTTTATTTCAACAGTGACGTAACAACACGATATTCTGAGCGATTTACCGACAAAATTCAAACCGACTTTATCACCCAATATACTTACAAACACCCTCGCGGATATAACGTTAAATGCTATTTCATGGGAAACTATATGATGGTCGGCGACGGGGCACTCTGCGCCATGGCCTGGGAAGGCCTATACGAAAACAAGCCTCTACGGACAACTATGATGAATTCATTACTACTGACAGGCACCCTATCCCCGAAGAAACTAAAAAACCATCTTATACATGCTATTAGACAATTGCCTCCCATGTTAGCAGTATCCATCGGAAACCACGACGTCAGAAAAGAAATCTATCGTAACGTAATAAAAAACACGAAGCAACTATTACACCTAATGATCAGCAAAGGTGCCAAGAGGATTCTACTGATACCCATGATCTATTCCTATGCAGCCATGGAGAAATATGCGCTAAAAGCAGAGCAGTTTAATAAATGGTTAAAAGAAGAGGCGGTGAAAATAAAAGGCGCAGATCTTATTTATATGGAGCAGTTCGAAGAATTATACCAGAAGCACCCGATTCCATATTTTATAGATCGTCAAGAAAATATCTTTCCAACATATACGGCGAACTACGAAATGGTTTCTTTGATAGCAACAGATATACACGATGAAAGCGAATTATTCCTGACTCAAGTACCCGAACAACCTGATACGATAACAGAAGAAAGATACAGAGAATACGAAGAACGCATCGGTATTGAGACATTACGTAATGCATAATTAACGTAATAAAGTATATCCAAAACGGGAATATATCGTGTAAACCTATATGAGAATGTGTATATGCTATAAGACTAACGTAACAACTAAGCAATTCCAGCAGTCGTGGAATAAACTATGCGATTTATATTTATAGGATATCCTGCATGTATACTATTAATATAGTAATTATTAAGATAACGTAACGCATCTAATAATTCCAGCAGTCGTGGAAATTTCAATGATGTTCCTTACTAATGTCCTAAGTATTCGTCGCAGGTTTCTTTATGTTTTTACTCGTTACTTATTTTATAGGAAATAAAATAAAATTTATCATCGTGAGAGCAAATTTCATTTATTTAAAGAGCAATCTCATTCGTTAGCACAACTCTAACAACACACAGCAAAATCGTACAAAGTGTTCGAACAAAATAAAAAAACCAAACATGAAATAACGTGAAAAATAAAACCACAGTTAAAGAAGTTACAGTGAGACATTGAGATAACAAATGGTATTTTATTTCGTACAAGTACAACAGCTTAGTAAAATTCAAAAGTTTAATGCTACCAAGAAGTTATTACAAATAACACATCGAAAATAATCCACCAAGACAATAGTTACACGTAAGTACAAAACAATACATCAATAAAATATGTATAAAGTACATTGGATTACAATATAGAACGTCCAACAGACTCTCAGACACGTGTAGCAGATCGTCGTGCTTGGCCAAAGAAAAATTTTCATCTTACGTAATCCGAATTCGATTATTACCAAGCGTATCCAGTTCCGTTCAATCCTGGGCACCAGATTTCATCTTCGTAACGTAATTCATGGAAGAAAAGCCGTATTCTGAACCAACTAGGAAGAAAATGGAAGCAATACGAGTAAACATCATTACTTGCTCAAGCTGCAACAAATCACTTGGGCAAGGCCCAGACCAAGACCGGACAAATGCGAAATTAAAACTAACTTCGTGTAGACATATCTATCACGAAAAATGTCTAACCAATCTGTATATGGCTTACGCACCCGGGACTGAAAAATGCGTATTCTCTAACTGCAATACATCGCTGATTCTTGCATCTGACGTCGAGATACAAGCAAATAACATCCAAATTACGACTGTAAAAGATGATTCAACGTCACCGGCAACTTTAGTAGAACAACTATGGAAGTTACGCAAAGAGAACCAAGAGCTGAAAATAGAAAATAACGATTATATGAACGAAGTCGCTAAATTAAACTCCGACGTAGAACATCTAAATGATCGAGTAAAAGCATCAGTAGAAAAAATCATATACCTGAAAAAATGTGAACCAATCGATAACGTAACACCGGAACACAAGTATGACAATCCGATCGATGAATTTATACAACCTTTAAGCGATGAAGAACAGAACCCGGCAGAATCAACATCTAACGAAAAAGAAATCGATGAATCTCAATTCGAACCGAAATACGAAGACACATCGGACGAGGATACGAATTGGAAACATGAACATCTACAAAAAGAAAAAACAGATGAATTCAAAATCCCGCTGGTTAAATCAACTATTACGAAAACAGCAACATTACCTGCTAAATCTTCACCGAAGAAATCACCACCGAAAAAACTATCATCGCCAACCAAAACCAGCAAAACTATGATTCAAATACGCCGCAAGTCTCCTGAAAGAAAACCGATTAATACAAAAAATCTAAAAGTAATACTTAAGCCATCAGGTTCACGATATGTACCAAGAACGCCTTTACGTAATACTCACCGACGAAATGCTATCAATCGATATAGAACGAAATATGAACAGAATAAGTTCGAGTCCATTATAGATAACAACCAAACTCGTAGCCCTCTCAAGCCAGGACATTTTGGAGCGATTCGTGACGTAAAAAATTACCGAAATCGACTAACAATCCCAACCTATGACAAAAAAGAACAAGTAGTTCATTTACCGGTAACCAGAAAGATTTTTCAAGAAGAAATCAGAAGAATGACACTAAAAACATCCATACCTGATGAATTCGGTTCGACGTGTAGAAAGTTTCGATATAACCTATACACAACCGGAGCTACACTTACGTTACGAAATAAAGGAACGGAGACTATTTTCTTTTTGCAGCAGTACTGGATGCTGGGCGATGGCCTGGTACATCAAATGGTCCATTTTGCGATAGCCGGTGATCAAGCTTATACTGAAAAACTAGAATATAATGATTACGTAAATGGTTTTATATCAACAACAGATCTAAATAGATCAATTTCAAAAAACGTAACAAAATTACCTAAAAAGGTGCTGATATCGATAGGTCATAAAGATCTTCATGAAAACGCCAACGAAGAAAAATTGAGAGACGATTTTAATGCGCTGATCAAGACGTTGAGTACTTCAGGCGTAAAGAAAATCTATGTCATACCACCTATAAAACACACGGTACATAGTGATAAAACGAAGAAATTTAGAAATTGGCTAGAAGCTATCAGCATTTCGAAGAAAGATACACATAACACAAACTATATAAAACAGCTTGAAAGCATACTAGATCGAACGTTACCGGAAAAGATAGTCGATAAGTGTCCTTTTCTTGATCACCGTATCATTCTGGAGGCTGTTCTGGGTTTACTACCTCTTCTTGCTGAGTAAACATCTGTAAATACGGAATCACGTTACAAAGTATCGAAAATCTAGAACCTTATCAACCTTACGTAATTCATACTTCCCGGAATGAAACAGACATTGCAACATGAAATCAAACTACAGCTCATCACATGGAACCTGAAACAATAAATAAATTCATGTTAGTCATAGAATAGAATAACGTAATAATGTACGAAATTTATACATACTGTAATAGTCAATAATTTTCACCACTAATGTATGTACATTAAGCACTTTTGATTTGCCTTCGGTACTTTGATTCATACGATGTAATGTGACTTTTCTTTATTTTGTACAGATATACTGTTTAGATATTATTTCACTTTATTTTACGTTTATAATCTTTAATTTTCCCAGAAGTTGGATACATTTTTTTTATCTTCTTCTACATTTTTTTTTATTATTACTGCTTTTTACTGTATCACAGTTGATAAGAAGATGTTTATTCTATTATTTTGTTTATTTTAATTATTTCAATAGCAACATGTAAACACCCGGGGCAAAGGATAGGGCACATAGGACATTCTCCCTTTTTAGTTGTTAGAGTGGTTACATATTCCTATAAGTAATCACTCGGGGCAATGTAAAGGGAGGAATTGCGCCATTTTCCGTCGCTTAGGTGAGGGAAAATTGTTCTCCTTCTACCTTTCGCTCAATTCTCTTACGTAACCACGCTATCTAGCTGTTTAGTTCGCGTTAGTGAAGTGTTTCACGTTATCCGATCACAACTTCAGTCAATCACGGACTCACTAAGCGAGAGCTTAGTTTCCATTCGATAGATAGGTTGAGGTGCGGAGCCCTATCAGTACGTTCGACGTATGGAGCACGTACTTTCCACCTTATAATTACTGGGATATGGAATATCTTTTACGTAATGGACTATCGGATCGGATCGTGGTTACTCAAGAGATGAACTGCAGCATCTCTAAATTCTCTTTTAGAGTCATTCATACTGGACCTGCCCTATCCGGCATGAATGCCCTTGTCCCTGGGTGGTGTTTTTAACACACATTTGCGACTACATGTACTCGCTTCCTTTAAATCAAATCGTAATTCTATTTACGTAATATAGTCAGACTATTTACATATAATGCTTAATAACCAATAAAGCTAATGTAACGTTATAGTCGTCCGAGTATTCATTTATATTATTCTATGTGTATAATTTCTCATCTCATATTTATCTCCGAAGAGTAGGTATACGAGGCGGTAAATCGCCAGTGCCTACCTGTGCATAGCACTAGGTATAGGTCTAACTAGGTCGTTAGGGTGAAGTTAGACCATGTAAGACATTAGCACCGCAGGTGCGAATAAAAGTTAAATAGAGTCTTTACACTGTATTTAAAAAAAAAACATTCGGTGTAATTTTTAAACATTTTCAGAATTGAAAAAAATTTCAAGTTTTGTTCAAATTTTATCAGTTTTAGAAACTTTTTTCAAATTTTTAAAACCATTTTTGCAATGTTTTGAAAAACCATCTAAACTTTGAAAATTTTTGTAATTTCTGAACTTTTTTTGTTGCTTTTAATACGTTTTTTTACTTTTTTTTTTTAGCTTAAACCATTTTAAAAAGTTTTTTGAAAAAAACATAGTTGCAATGTTTGAACATTTTTGCAACTTTTGAAACATTGTTTTCAATTTTTGAGACGTTTTTTGAATTTTCAAGCCATTCTTGCAAGTTTTTTGAACAATTTTGTAACATTGAAAAAAAATTGTCATTTTTTAACACATATAGTGTTGACGCATATGAACATTTTTCAGCATTCGTGCCTTTTGCAATGTTTAAACATGGCTTAAAATTTTTGAACTTCGTAGCAAATTTTTCGCACATATTTTTTGCAATGTTTGTGCATTTTTTTGTAATTTTTTGGATATTTTTCCAATATTTGAAACATTATCAACAGTTTTTGCAACTTTTTTGCAGTTTGTGAGGCGTTTTTTTGGAGCTTTTAAGCCATTTATGCAAATTTTTAAAAGGAATTTTGCAACATTTTGAAACTGTTTTTTAAAACAATTTTATCGGTTTTTTGCAACTGTGTTTCAATACTTATATTTAAAAATTTCATGTTTTAAGTAGTTGAGCATCTTTGCAATTTTTAAAATATTTTTTAAAACTTTCACACTTTTTTTTTTGGAATTTTTGCAGTCTTGCTGGTAACCGTATGCCTACCGAGGCCCTGGTTGACCAATGTGGTCGTAAGTTGTAATGTGGGAGAGCGTCCGTTGTTGGTTTGCGAGTTTGTTGCGACCTATCGCGTACTTAGCCACTGAAAGTAATGCCTACGATTTCCCCAAGTCATGAGGAGATCCGTACAGTACCACTAGGCCCAGTCTGAATACTTAGGATGATGCAATTTGTCTGTCCCATAAGGCCCATTCGTATTGCAAGGAGAGGGTGTAATATCTGTACGTACCACAGGGCCTGTGCAGATATTGGAATGAGTGAGATAAGTAAGTACCACGGGGCCTGTTTGAATCATAAGAGATTGAGGAAAATATCCGTCCATACCACGTGGCCTGTTTGGATATGTAACTGAGAGAAGGAGAACTCAGCAGCAACTACACCTGGACCAGCAGGCCCCTGTGTAGGTAAGCAAAGTCTGGAGAGAGAAGGAATAAAGGCAACGCACCTGTACAACCACACACACCTGGAGTTGAATGGGTGCAAGAGAGAAGAGAGAAGAGTGAGAGAGAGAGAGAATGCGGGTCAAGAAAGGCAACACCGAGTTAACAAGAGAGATGTTATTTGGTTGTAGATATTCACAAGACTAGTTTCTAAGCTAGATACAGCTTATATTTATATAAAACCCCTTATTTCTATTGACCAATAGAAAAGAAGCTAGCATGTAACCTTTTTTTGATAACGTTGTTTTGTAAATGTAAGTGGTTAAACTAGAGCCCTGCGCCGCCGCCACCACCAATTTTTCACACATTTTTTGAGCCACCGCCGCCACCGCTTTAAAAATGTTTGAAGCCGCCATCACCGTCGCCGAGTAATTTGCTCGGCTGAGCCGATTTAAATCACTCAAATGGCAAATTTCAGGGAAATTTTCCCCAGATTTTGGATTTTTTCAAGTGGCTAAATTTTTCAATTTTGCCATACACTACCTAGAATGATTTCTCTTCTCAGCTTGAAAAAGAATGCTTATTTGAGAAGTTGAATAACTTCCGCAAAAAATTTGTATTTTGAGGTAATTTTATGATTTATGGAAAATTACCTCAAAATTTCAACTTTGTAGTTGGCTGAGCCTCAGCCGAGTAAAATTTTTGCTGCCTCCGAAAACGTTGGCTGGAATTGGCTACACTGCCAGCCACAATGCTGCACTCACCATAGCCGCCGCCGATCATTTCGTCATCGGCGCAGGGCTCTAGGTTAAACCAATCACATTACAGAAAACTGTATAAGGAAAAAGATTCAGTTTAGGTATACTGGCCAGTGTTCTTCACTACAGTATTACATTGTATACAGAAAGAGCGACTTTAAAACGTATATGTATCACTATAGTATGTATAGGGTGGTTGCAAATGCATCCGACTCACAAGAACCGCTTTCAGATATCTGGAGGAATTCCATTAGGTCGAGTCAAATGTAACACAAAGGCTCTCTTGCTTGTCCAATGCGATCACAATACCCCTGCAGCAGCATTATTCGCAATTTTAAACATTTTTTAATAGTTTTTGAAACGTTTTTCGCTACTTTCAATCCATTTCTTATTGCTCTTGGCACAATTTTGTTGTTTTTTGAAAATTTGAACCTTTTTTGTTTGCAGCTCAAGTACGGAATATTTTGTGAAATTAAAAAATGAAAAATTCACGTTTAGGGTAAAAAAATATTTTTAGATTTTTAAGCTGTTTTGTAATCTTTTGAAATGGCACCATTGTAATTTTTAGCATTTCTATCAACTTTAACGTCTTGTTTTCCGATTTATACCTAAACCTTTTTTTGTGGGTTTGTAATTTTGTTGCAATTCTTGAACATTTTTACTGTTGAAAAAAAAAATCGCCAGCTTTTATTTATTCATTTGTCTTACTTTTGTAACATTTCAATTTCAAAATTTTTGCAAACGTTTGCAATAAATTTGCAATTTCCTAGAGCAAGCGTGCAGTTCATCGTTTTGAAAAAGAAAATGTTCACTCTCTTTTATAATTTTTAAACCTTTTTCTTTCAATTTTGGAAATATTTGCTAATTATTATCAAAACACTGTGGTCACATTTGAAAACAATTCTAAAACTTTTTGATGCAATTCAGTGAAACCATTTGCACCTTTAGAAGCATTGTTTGCAGTTTTCAAACAATTTTGCTATTTTTTAAAGGAAAAATTAGTACCTACTTTTGTACAAATATTTCATATTTATAAGGTTTTGGGCACCTTTTTTTTTTTGCAAACTTTTAAAAAAAGTTTTACAATATTGAAAGCACTGCTCACAATTTTAATGAATTTTGCTATTTTAGTATTTTTGAACCTTTTTTCAGTTTATGGAATATTTTTTGCAATTTTCAATTGTTTTTGCTCGTTTTCCATATTTTGATTTTTTTTTTATTTTTATTTTTCAGGTGTCTCGAGTTCTCTGCTGATATGCAAAACAAACAAGATTCCACCTCTCGCTACGCCTCAGTCGCTCTCGTGGAACTTGGGTGTTATTTCGACGACCACATTGCATGAAAATTGGAAAATGGGGATAATTATACATCTTTACCCGGCTAACATGTTTCGCAGATTGGAAAAACAGAAGGTAAGTGCTAAGTGGCCGTTCTTCTCAGAATTATGCACGATTAAGAATAGAATATGCACCTCGTCAATGCAAATTGCAAACTCTCGAACTCGTTCCTAAACAGTTTATTGGTTGAAGTTGAAAACCCCCGTGAAATAATTGCTGCCTTTTTTTACTATGTTCCAAATTATTTATTTTTTTCGTTCCTGTACTGTACTTCGTTTTGGATTAATTGCTTTTGTAATTTGAGTATCTTGTAATACAACGAGCATTGTGAATGATCACTGTTCACTGCGTGTGTGCATAATCTACTGGATCAATCAGCGATATCGTTTCATATGACTTGTCAAAATGACAGATACGATGTGTGGAATATGATATGTGTGTATGTTTGGATATACTTAATTTGACGAATACGCATTAATGTGTACGAGTATTATTTAACCGTACATTAAATACGCTAATAAATTTTCATTCATATACCGGTACTACCGTTGTCTCAGACAGATATTAAAAATTTCGAATTATGGTTATAATAAAAGCCAACTTGAACTTTGTAAATACGTTATAAATCAAAAAACTCATTCAACCAGAACCGGATTCAGACGAATCAATCAGAAAATCATTATGACATAATTTTTTAAGTAAAAATTTTCGTATTCGCTTACGCAATTACATTTATTCAAGTGCAAAAATACTCGTACCATTTGAAGTTGCAGAATTCGCTCGTTACGAAGCAATAATTTCAATTTTACAAATTAATTTTCCTATATCTATGTACCTATATCGTCTTTCTATTCCAACGACCTTGGGCAAATACCTCATTAGTGATTTAGCAATATAATTTGGAAATGAATTTTCCAGTTATGCATCAACTTTTTCATTTTTATATTGATCGACAAACAACAACATTAAAACTCTTATGCATCGTGCAAGTGTACATCTAACTAAGGACATGGTGCTTGATTGTAATGAAAATCAACACAGGTAGCTCCGTAGTTAATGAGCAGCTTACTTCTGAGACGTATGTCTCATTCATTCTCCCATCCCTTTGATAGAAAAATTTGGATAAAAAGATGGGAGTGTTTGGAAAAAATTGGGTGAGTTGGAAAAAGTCGAAAAATTTGGGAAAATTGGGAACCAATCATTTTCCTTTTTAGTCCGGCATATGACATCGTATATGAAGTAATTGCACCCCCCCCCCCGCCTCCTCCTCTTCCGATCCTCCGAGATGACTTTTTTTTCAAAGAGGACATCCTAAGGAACATTTTAAAACAAACTTTGCAAAAAAAAAATTGGCCTTGCTAACAAAATGGCGGTCATTTTGATTGACAGGTCAGCCAAAATGGCGTTTTCCAACATAGGACTCGTACGAAATTTTTTGAACCCGACTAAGCTAGATTGGAAGAGAATGCAAAAATTCATCACTAGCCAAAATTTCAAGTGCTAAAGTGCATTTTTCGATTTTTGGCGAATTTTTGAAAATCAAATTCAAGTCAAAAATGAGGAGAAAAATCAAAATTTTACCAAATTGACTTAGAAAGCTGAAATTTGGATTTTTGACTTGCCAAATAGATTGGAAACAGTTTCAAACCGTTTTGAACAGTTCTGGAGCCAGGAGAAGTCGACAATATTTCTACCGGATCCTACCTTATCGTTTTTCAAATTTTTCAACTTCTAAATGAACAAATTTTTTGCATCCGAAATCGATACATTTTTTGCATCAGAGGTTGATCAATTTGCGCATCAGAAATTAATAAATTAATTCTTTCATCGTAAATTACTCACTTTTTGGCATCAGCAATTCATGAATTGTTTGCATCAGAAATTGACAAATTTTTTGCATCAGAATTATATCAATTTTTGCATGAAAATTTCATCAATTTTCTACATCAGTAATTAGTAAATGTTTTGCACTCAGAATTTGATGAATTTATGCATCAGAAATTGACAAATTTTTTGCATCAGAAATTGATAACTTTTTTGCATCAGAATTCCATCAATTTTTGCGTCAGAATTTGATCAATTTTTCCATCAGACAGTAATCGCTTTTTGGCATCAAAAATTGACAAATTTTTTCTATCAGAAATTATCAAGTTTTTTGCATCAGAATTCCATCAATTTTTTCATGAAAATTTCATCAATTTTTGCAGCAGAAGTTGGTAAATTGTTTGCATCAGAAATTGATAAATTGTTTGCATCAGAAATTGATGAATTTTCTACATCAGAAATTGATACATGTTTTGCTTCAGGATTGGATCAATTTTTTCATCAGAAAATAATTACTTTTTTGCAACAGAAATTATCAATTTTTTTGCATCAGAATTCTATCAATTTTTTCATGAAAATTTGATCAATTTTTGCATCAGAAGTTGATCAATTGTTTGCATCAGAAATTAATGAATTTTTTGCATCAGAAGTTGATGAATTTTTTGCATCAGAATTTGATAAATGTTTTGCATTAGAAATTGATGAATGTTTTGCATCAGAATTTAATGAATTTTGTTGTTTGAATCAGAAATTAATAAATTGTTTTCATCAGAATTTGATCAATTTTCGCTTCAGAAAGTATCCATTTCTGCGTCAGAATTTGATCAATTCCTGCACCAGAAATAAATTACTTTTTGCATCAGAAATTAATAAATTTTGTTGTTTGAATCAGAAATTAATGAATTTCTTGCATCAGAATTTGATCAATGTTTGCAGTAGAAATCAATATATTTGTGCATCAGAAGTTGATCAATTTTTTTCATCAGGAAGCGATCCATTTTCGCATCAGAAATTGACAAACTTTTTCATTAGAAATTGATGAATTTTTGCATTAGAAATTGATACATTTTTTGTTTCCATTAGCAATTGGCAAATTTTTTGGATAAGAAATTGATCTATTTTTTGTATGAGCAAGCTATCGATTTTTTGCATTAGGCAATAGTTCATTTTCAGCATGGAAAAGTCGTCAATTTTTGCATAAATTATTCATTTTATAGCATCAGAAAGTTGTTCATTTTTTAAGTCGGAAAATTGTTTATTTCAGGCGGTGGTAAGTTGTTGATTTTTTGCATCAGAAAATTGTTCTTATTGCATCAGAGATTTGTTCTTTTTAGACATCAGAAAGCTGCTAATTCTTTGTATCAGAAAATTGTGCATTTTTTGCATTAGGCAATCGTTTATTTTCAGCTTCGGAAAGTTGCTCATTTTTGCATCAGAAAATTGTTGAGTTTAAGTATTAATTTTATTGCTACAGAAACTTAATAATTTTAGGCATCGACAAGTTACTATAATTTCCTGCATCAGAAAATCAATCATATTTTGAATCAGAAAATTGATCACTTTCTGCACCTGAAAATTTATCACTTCTTTCAGCGTATTTATAGTGGAATTAATAACAATTTTGGGAAATTTTTGGTTCAGAATATCAAAAGAAACGCTTTCATCATACTTTTTATACGTTTTTTCAACCAAAAAAAAGGCATTTTTGTTTTTCAAAAATGGCTTATAACAGAGAAAAAAAAGAATATTCCCAAGAATTTGGTATTTTCTAATTTTCTATACAAAATTTTCTCATAAAAAATACGATATTTTTTCAGGAAATGAACTTTTTTTTGCCCCAGTTCTTCCATCTTCATGCCTACTGAAAAAATTGAAATATTTGAATTTCCGAAGGTCAAGAACGTGTCTCGGGGAAAATGTTTTCTCCAACTTTATCCTCCTCATGCCTTAAAAAATGCTTTTAAGGCTATAAAAATCAAATATGATTGATGAATTTGTTTACCCGTAACTTGAAACTGCAAACTGAAGTTATAAATTTACCAGACAGAACGAAGGTCGAGTTTCTAAAAATAAATCGAATTTTCACATTATAGACTGAAAAAGTGCTATATTCAAATATTTTTAGAATGAAAAATGTTCGAATTTAGTAACCATTAAAATAAATCCTCGAATTCTCGGGGCGTAAGTAAATTCGAATTCAAAACTTTCTCTAGATTTTCGAGAAAAAAAAACACAAAACTTGCAACGATATTTTTTTTGATGGGAAATTTACATTTTAATACTTTATTTTTACTGAACTAAAAAAATGTTCAGCCTTTCAAAAAAATGACCTTTATTGTCATGTTTTATCACTGGTAACAAGGTAGGAGCCAGAAGCTGAGTTGGCGAGTACATCATGATAAATAGTGTCATTATTTTCATAACGAACTCCGCAAAAGATGCTCCTACCCTACCTTGATTTGAAATTTAATGTAATAACCCATACCCATAACCCATGTTATGTCCGACGTATGTATCGTACTTGAATATAGGCGATAAAATAATAAAATAAAATGTAGACCAAAACGAGGTCAGCATAGCAAAAAATTTAAATAATATAATAGCCAGCGAGCAGATCTAGATATATAAAATGAAATTCGTAAAATTGTAACCAGTTCATTTAATTGGTAAACTAGCTACGCTAGTTAATAAAAATTTCGCTCGAAAGTCATTAGGATACGATTTAACAAATCATTGTTAATTTGTTGATTTTTATTACCGGTAATTATACTACGAGTATTATTCTCTATTGACAGAAAAAAACGCGATTCGGCGATTCGGCATACGAGTCGTCAAAGAGTTACCGGGTGTTTTTATAATTTTCGGCTCACGAACTTACCATAGAGAACATATAAGTACAATAATGTGTTTGCTGGTAATTTTGAAAACTGCATTAGCCAGGGTTTTTCGAAAGATGATTTCTTCCGAGTAGATGTCTAATTTATTCAGTTTTCAAGTTCTTATCAGGTTGACTTAATTTCATTGCAAGTTGTACAATGTATGTACATAATTATGTGCAACAAGGCCAGAGGCATGACGAAGTGTTTTGTCGTGCTGTGGAGGGGGAAGAGACTGAAATTTTACTCATTTTTTCGCCAAATTTTAAAACTTTTTAACGCATAGAATTAAGAATTTTTCACTAAAAACTTAATTTTTGGGTACCCCCTCCCCCAAAGGGACCCTTAGGAGGGTCCAACTGCAAATCTAACTTCATACACGTGTTCAGCGAGTTCGATTCATATGATAACGATACCCATATTGTCAATCTTCTTTCGCCCCAAAATGGGGGAGGAGGTGCCTATGGCACCAAAATTGGGGTTTCAAGAAGTTGGTTGGTTTTATATCGTTTTTGGAGGCCTGCGTGCGAAATTGCAGAGTTATGTTACTGGCAGTATCGCTTTTTTGGTGATGTGGTGACACAAAAAATACAATTTGAGTGTTTTTTGGGTTTTTGAAAGAGGAAAAATTTGAAAAAAAAATACCAATTATACATGGTATTCCTGCAGATATATTTTTGAAAGAAGAAAAATTTCGTGTGTTTGAATTATATTCGAAGGTATGACGATTTCAAATTTTATTTTGTCAATATCTCCCACCTGGGAGGCCGAAAAATGTTGAAAAAATTCATGTTGCTAGACTAATGTCTCCTCCGTAAATTTTGGGTGAATTCAAAATTTCTTATTCAAAACTCGTTGAAGCATATTTTTTTCAGAAAAAAATTTTTTTCGCCATTTTGTGAGCAAGGGGAAGGAGGGGTTGACTTCAACTTTTTTTAAAGGTACCCATCAATGTGTCATCAAAATTTCAAAAATCTGAGAACAGGGGTATTTCCTTTTTTTTTACCCGGGAAATACTCTTCTAGCCAAAAATGAGGGATGAAATCAAAATCTTAAAAAATCTACTGGAGGCTTCAAGAATTTTCAAAAAGTTGCTGGACGCTCCAAAATGACTTAAACTCACCAGCAGTCGACTTGAAAGCGTTTCTAAATTGGAATGCAGCGTGAATTTCGGATTCCCAACTGCATTTGGCGAGATTTTGTGGTAATTTAATGTTTCAAAAATCTAATAGAGGCACCAGAACTGCTCAGAATGGTTTAAAACCCTTTCCAATCGATTTGGCAGGGCAAAGAAATAGGGTATACAATACTTGTATTCCAAATTTCAACTTCTGGGTCATTATGGTAAAAGTTTGACTTTTTTTTAAATTTTTAGCTCGAATATAATTTTCAAATTTGAACCGGACGAAGCTAGATCGAAAGAGCATGCAAAAATTTATCACCAGCCAGAATTTCAAGTTCTAAAGTACATTTTTCGATTTTTTGGCGAATTTTTGAAAATCATTCAATTTAGGTAATCCAAAAATGGGGGGGGGGAGGGAATCAATTTTACCAAACTTACCTAGAAAGCTGAAATTTGTAATTTGTACGTACATATATCCTATTTTTGACCTGCCAAATCGATTGGAAACGGTTTCAAACCATTCTGAGCAGTTCTGGAGCCTCCAGCAGATTTTTGAAACTTGAAATTTCCACAAAATTTCATCAAATAAAGTTGGAAACAAAGTGAATTTTATACTTCCAGCTATATTTGGTAAAATTTTATGAAAATTTCGAGCTTTGAAAAATCTGCTGGAGGCTCCAGTAATTTCTAAAAAGTTGCTGGTTGTCTACAGGAGTTTGTTGACCCAAAATCACTACCTTCTAAAATATTTTTACCCACCCCTCTCTCCCTCCCTTCCTCCCTCCCTCCGATCGATTTTGTAATTTTTGTAAAATTTGGACTTCGAAATTTTTCACATTGGAATTTACGTTTGTTTTCAATGTGATATCAATATTTAATGATAAAACCATCGCTACATGGAGGGTTTTTTTTTCATTTTTAGCATTGATTTTTATATTTTTATGCGTCAGGGTATCTAACAGGTAATGAAAGTAGTGAAAGTAGTGAAAAGGTAGTGAACTTAGTCAAAAAAGTAGTGAAAATTATAAAAATTCAGACGTGCAACAAAAACCTTCAAATCATTGAAAAAAAAGTTTTTTTTTTTGATGAAATTAAAAAATACTTTGTAATTTGTATAGAAATTCTCTTCCAATTTCAATTATTTGAAAATTTTTTCGCGAAGAATCGGTAATTTTTTGAGTGTGGGGGAGGGGGGTTCAAGTGGAGAGCTTTCTGAAAATTAGGTTGAAAAAAGTTGTGTAAAAGTTGTGATTTTTTTCAAAAAAATTCGTCAGATCTCAGTCTAATTTTTTCTATTTTCAAATAGATCTTGATAAACACGAATAAAAATCAAAATTCAGAAGAACAAAAAATCGTGAAAATGAATTGATTGAGAGAAATAGAAACAAGACGAGCATTTTTCCAAGTTTCATTTTAAAAAATCAAGACTTTTTGGAAATTTTGACAAAAAATCGAGACAAAAGTACAGAAATCAGGATGCACAAGAGGGTATTTAGGTGTCTTGTTTTTTCAAAAAACTTTCTGTTTCTGTATGGAAATTTGAAAGAATTCCTTTTCAAAAGTCCTGCTTTTTTGCCAAAATTGCAAAAAATCTTGCTTACGAGTATTTCCGTTTTAGTCCTTCAAATTCAAACTTGAATAGATTTTTTGACCTGCTCCACCACCCCCTCCCCCCGGGGGACTCATGAAAACATTTTGAAAATTTTTCAGCTAAAAATCCAACCTGCTGCCAAACTTACTCTCTATTTTATTCTGTTCGCTTTTCACGATTTTGATTTTTGATGTATTTTTTCTTGTTTTCTTTGAAAAATAGAAAAATTGTGGCCAGACAAAAATTGCCTGGAAGAAATTCTGATCTGATCCCACTGGTCCCCTCCTCTTTCCTCACTACAATTGAATCAGCTGAAAAAAAATTTTGGCTAATAATTCTGCTTCTCTGACTTGTTCTGTTATAATTATCAAGGAGCAGTTTTTTTTCACTGGAAAAATTTAATGATTAAATTATTGACAGTCGTGAGTGAATTTAGTCAAAAAGGTTGAGAAAAAATGAAAAAATTCAGTAATGCGTTCATTTGTTTTTCCCCCTCCAATTTCATTTTTTTTTTTAAATTTTCCTGTGAAAATTTGACTTTGTTAATTTTTTGTGTTTGTGGGGGGTTGGGAGACGATCTAGAGGGAAGCTTTCTGAAAATTAGTGTACAGATGCTGTACTATGAATCAAATAAACTCAAGATGGATAAATGTGTTTTGTTCGTGTGACACATGGAATAGTATGTTTTTGGTGACGCTGAACACGAATATGACGTCAGATTTTTGATTGGACCCCATCCACAGCCCACTGTGCGGCCCCCAATAATTTTTTTTGGACTTTTACCTACTGGGGCATGTTCTGGGGGCCATGGGTGAAGTCGATTCGAAAAACTAAGGCAATATTCGTGTTCAGCGATATCGAAAACATACTATTTTATATGTCACACGAATGTATCCATTTTTTTGGGGGGGTCACCCCCTTTGGGGAGGTGCTGGGGGCCGTGGATGGGGTCCAATCAAAAATCTGACGTCATATTTGTGTTCATCGTCCTCAAAAACATACTATTCCATGTGTCACACGAACAAAACATTTTTTGAATTGATCAAAGTATCATAGTTTTGGAGGAATGGGCTGCTGAAGTTGAGTACCTCGAGACAATGTGAAAATAATGGAAGGCCCCCTCACCCGCCCCCTAAGGGGGCTAGAACCAAACTAATTGCGGGGTTCTTACTTACTGGGTGGGTATATATTGTAAAAAAAATTTGAGCGAAATCGAAAGACATGACTTTCAAAATCGCCTCTTTTTGGTTGAGTTGACATGGAATGACCCATTTTCAAAAATTCGCCAAAAATCGAAAAATGCCCTTCGCATTTGAAATTTTGGCTGGTAATGAATTTTTACATGCTCTTTCGATGTGGCTTTGTCCAGTTCAAAAAAATTTTATGGGAGTCCTATGTTGGAAAGCAAAATCTGCGATTTTGGCTGACCTGTTGATCAAAATGGCCGCCATTTTGTTAGTATGTCCAACTTTTTTTGTGGCAAGTTTGCTTCAAAATGTTCCTTATAGGATGGCCTCTTTTAATAAAAAATTTGTCCCAGAATATCGCCAGATGGAGGGGGTGTGCAATTATTCCTATGGTCATGTGCCGTACTATAGAATTAGTCACTGGTTTCAAAGGCCATTTTCATTACCCTGGATCATCTGATGCTCGATCATTTCTGAAAAAAAAAATTCTCGAATCACCTACCGTTATTTTAATTACTCGACGGGGAAAACAATCTCGATCGAAAACCTGATTATTAAATTTAATAGGCCTAGATCATAATACAAGATCGAATATTCTGTCATAAACCCCCCTTTCATCTCGCTCTCGGTTTTCCCCTTTGAAAAAGCGGATCTTCGTACGTACGTAAATTCGACGATTAAACCATCAAAATAGTATACGATACGTAACGTACGCACGCTTATGGCACCTCGTTAGATGACCGATTTATCCGTTTGAATGAATCAATTTTCACGTGTGTGCGAAAGATCGGCATCGGCATCGGCTGCCGCATCGAACTGGCTTGGCGCGCCAATAATCAAGAGAGAGGGAGCATAGGAAAGGTACGGCGAACCTGTTGACATTGATACGCTAGTTCGGAGGATTTGCGGACATTCTTAATCGTATAATCGTAAAATGGTCATCGTATAGTGACCGCGCGTCGCGATCATCAGTCGAGAGCTGTGACTAGTGAATTAATACATTTTCGAATCGCCGCCGAAAAATCATCGACGAGCTTTTTCAAAAGTGTCGTGTACCCATCGTCCGCGTCATCGAGAAGAGACTTCGTTGATGAATTCGTTCGTCGCCGGTTGTCGACTTTTTTTTCGTGATTTTTGCCCCTTTACGAGATTTTCCGGTGACATTGAAAATGACCATCGAATTAAACAAGCGATACTTGATTAACCTGTCATAACCTTTCTTTTTTTTTTTTTCTTTAATCGAGTAAACTTTATTAAGGCGTCACCTTAGTATATCAATATTGTTTTCAGTGACGTTCGCATTAATAGCTATTATATCGAACATTTCATTAAAAAAAAAATTATCTGAAAAATCGAGTTTTCCAACATTTGATTTTAAAACCCGGTTTTCCAATATTGCCGCGCTCTTTCTCCCTGTATATTTTTTTTCTCTCTTTTTCAACTTATTCTATAACAAACAAGATAACATAATGAGATTGAGAATTTTCGTTAGTTTTAAATCAGTAACTGAGTTAAGTTGTTAAGTGCGTTCGGTCCGATTGTACTTATTGCGATTTTTCTTCATTTCGTATTCGAGTGCTTCGTTTTTTGTTTTTCATCTACGATCGTCGAATATTGTATCATTTTTTCGGGTAAGTTGAGTTTATTGATGTTGTGATTACTATTTGTAATTTGCTGCGTTTTTACATCTTTACGTAGGTATAATAATATGTAGATTTATTATACCTTTACTTACTACAGTCGATTTGTGATGTGATTTCCACCGCTATGTATTATTTCTTTATACCAAAGTCATTAAGATTCGCATATTTGTACGCGTTGATGCGCGTAAACCGGTAAAATATTTTACATGTTTCGATGAATTTACGTATATTATTAATGTACATGCATAGTGTGCCGCTTATGTAACAACCACCGGTGCTGGATATTATAACGTCCTATCTATGGTAATTGATGTGGTGTTTGTCGAATAGGAAAACTAGTTGTTAGTTATATATTAAGATTGCTCGAAAGTCCTCAGTTTTAGTCAATTTTACAAGTGCGAATGAGATATGAAATTGAAAATACGCGGATTCGGAATTTTTCTACATTTTGAAATCGCAATGAAGTATTTTTCGTTTTGTGTCGAGTGTATCTACATTTTGGCAGAAAAGTATACATTTATGCCATCTCACTGCGTTCATTAGATGTTGACAATTTTGAGACGAGGTAGGTCTAAAAGTTTCATTTTTACCTCACATGCACGATTCGGCGGTTTTTAAATTGTAGAAAATTTCAAAAATCCCCTTTCTTATCTCCGCCTTTCCCTCCAAAAAAAAAATTAATTTCGAATATTTTCAACGAAACTTGCTTCAGAAGAAATCCTTTTCTAGCACCAGAAAAAAAATCGTCGAATAATCTTTCATCTCAGCTCTTCCTCGTGTTTCTTTTCAAGGTTACTTTTCATTACTCGTTTTTACTATACGATATTCGTGTAAAAAGTGCAAAAATAATATTGAAATGTGTTTCGTGGTTCTCATTTTGTGTTTATAATTTTACCTGATTTTTTTTTATGTACCTTTCTTTCGAAAACCACTTCGAAGACCTTGGACCAATTCTGTTCGATTCTAAGTTCGACTTTTTCCAATTTTTATCCTTATTATTTTGAAAAATTGCGACTATTTTCACCAAGCGTCAAATTGTACCTACAGTTCATCAGTCGAATCGAAATTTCCAACCTTTTTGTGTCTCGTCCGTTTCAAGTGGTTTCCACCCCTCCCCCCCATCCTTCAAAAAGAATCTTCAGAGATCTTTCCGAGTTTTTTTTTACCGTTTGGGACATATTTTGTTCGAGCAGAAAAAATTTTCTCTTCATTTTTGTAAAACACTTCTTTAAGTTTTCTTGTAATATCAAAATATATGTATCGTTTCGACCCCCTTCTCATCCTCCCACCCTTCCTCCCTCCCTCCATCGTTGGAAACATTCGGTCGAATTTTGGCGGTAAGTCTAGGTATGTCAACATTGACATTTGTGGTGTAGGGAGGGGGATAGGATGAACAAAAATCAACCTACAATAGTCATCAATTGAGTAAAAAATGCTAAAAATCTTCAATAAGCAGCCGAAAACTTTCGATTTAATTGGCCAAAAAACATTTGTGAGTTTTTTATATCACACTACTGAGTGTAATTAAATTCTCGAGGAAAAAATCATGAATTATTTTTTGGAGATCCTGAAGTAAGTAGTGATAAAATTTTTCGAAAAAATTCTGCAATCTACCCTCAATGGACATGAATACGTAGACGTACATAATAAATTGGAGTCACTCATGAAGGTGTAGATTTTTCAAAATTAATTTAAAAACTTTAATTTTGAATTTTGATCCCTTTTTTTCAATTCAAGAACAGCCATATTATGTAGTTGCTTTTCTTAGGTCCATATTTTTCGAATGGGGGGGGGATACATCTCTGAGTCGATTACAACTTTCGATGATGGTTTTCCTCAAAAATGAATGAAAAATTTGAAAAAAAATATTTTTATGGAACAAAAGTTTGCAAGAATATGACAAATTTTTCCATCTTTGAAATTTTTGAGTTTTGATTGATCACTGATCAAGAACTCGATTTTTTGTTTTTGCGAAAGTTTTCGAATAATTTTTGAAAGCTATAAATTTTCAAAATATATATTTTGGTGATATTGTAAACATATTGGCCCATTTTTCATTTTGATAAGACCGTTCTTGAAGGTTTTTTTTTCAGGGTGTCTAATGGTCCTGGAAGTCCTGTAAGTACTGCCAAAATCCTGTTTTTTTCACTTTTCATCAAAAAGTTCTGCTTTTTTTCAATCAGTCTTCAAATTATCAAATCTATTTCTCCTTTTTCTGGAATTTTGTAAAAAATTTCGTGGAAAAGGGCTCATTTGTCGACTTTTTTACAACTTGAATTACAAATTTTTGTTTGCTCTTCTTTTTCCAAATGAAAAACTTATGGCTCAAATTTAACAAACGTTTGAAGTTAAAATTGGAAAAATTTTGTTAAGACACCCTGTTTTTGAGATTTTGATGGACGCCCTGTTACTTAGGATCTTCAAGGATTGTTTTTTTTTCATCATGGTTAGAATGTCCATATATTTGTAATGCTGACACCCCACAATTTTCATATTTCATCGCATCCCCCTCCCCCCTCCCAAGAAAAAATGAATTAAATCTGAAATGAAATTCATATACAGTTACTTAGACATTATAATTGAGATGTTTATCTCTTGAATATTTACAGTGGAATAATCAAAACAATAATTTCATCAATTCAGAATAGAAAGGTATAAAGTAGCCAACAATAACTAACCAAAAAAAAATACTCCTAACATTTTAACTTACCTACAATCATAAAAATCTTATTTTTATATTAATTGTAATCGCAATTCACAACACTCACGACGAGAAACAAAATATTTTACTTTAAAATTTTTTTAAAATTATAATTCAGTTCTAAAGGGTACAATTTCTTAATGGGTCTAGTTAATATACCCATTTTGATTTTAACATTTGCTGAACGAATGTTTCCATCACTGCTAATATGAAGCTGATCAACTACACCTAATCTCCATTTTCCCCTCAAAACGTCCTCTCCTATTAATACAGGTTCTCCGACACTCAGTATGAGACAAACAGCATTTCTTTGTATAGAATTATTGTCCTTTTTGTGTAAATTGGATAAGTAAACTTTGTACCAAATAGACCAAAATTTCGGATCTAGTATTAACAACACCCAATTTGTTGTCGACTGAAATGTGACTTGAATTACCAATGAATTGAGCTGGAGTAATGACATCTTTAAGATCACCACACACATGTTAGAGGCCTTGAATTTAATACGTGTCATTCTGCTGGTAATGGGTCCATTTGGTTGATATTGAGTTATGGGTGGGGGGGGGGGTGAAGTAGATCTCTGGAGCAATCATATGAGCTGGATAGAAGCCCAAAAAGTGCAAAACAACCTCCAAAAAATCCATGATTAAAAATTTGAAAAGCTCAACTTTTGAGAAAATTGCCTTCAAAGTTTTTTTTCTGAAAAAAGCTGAAATTTCATGTAATCCCAAAACCTTCATACCTAAAATTGAAGATTATTTATTGTTTATAGTGATTTTTTTTACTCAGTCTTTTCATGTTCATGAGTATTTTAAGCCTGAAAAACAATGATTAATAAATTACAATTTCGCATTAAAATTCATTACTCTGTTCAAAAGCAAAAAAAATTACAGTGGAAATCACTTATAACGAGATTGAAGGGACCAGACATTTTGCTCGTTGTATCCGGTCTCTCGTTGTAAAAGGTATTGCATTTAAAACGAGTATCTTGTACAATAACCGAGTATAAAGAGCTTCTCGTTATAAATGATACTTGTAACTCATGTAGCAAAAAAAATGTCAATTTTAATTATTACTATTTTCGACTTGTCAAATCGATTGGAAACGGTTTCAACTCGTATTGTCCATTTCTGTTCTTTAAAAAAATGCTACAAAATCTGTCTGAATTTCAGAATTTTATCAAATTAATTGATAAAGCTGAAATTGGGGATTTAATGAATGTTTTCTGCATGAACACTCATTATAAATGGAAGAAAAAACACTAAAATGAACCAAATTTCAAGAATTTCAGCTCATACTATCCGAATTCCTCGTTATATATGAGCTCGTTCTAACAGGTACCATTTTGTACATCTTTAAATGGCGTTGTGCTCGGGACTGAGCATTTTGCTCGTTGTATTAATTTACTGTGAAAAAAACAAAATTGACTAAATGGGCCCTTCTTAGAAAAACTTTAGTTTTGTTTTTCTCCGCTTGGGGCGGGCGCACCTGCGACCTTGATACTTTAACACGCGATAGTCGGATATGTTCATACATCGAAATCCATCAAAACCTCGATTATCGATTTTCTCAAGTTTTTCACTAAAAACACGATTATCTAGATAAATAGAAACGACCAAATGGGCCCATTACCTACAGAATGACACATATGTTTTCAATATCTTTCAAAGTCGTTTTCAAATTTTCAAAATTAATCATGCCAGAGCCTGATTTTTTTAATACAGTGGAGTCTCGATAACTCGAAGCTGAAGGGAGAAGGAGTTGACTTCAAGTTATCGGTGTTTTTGAGTTAAGTATCGGAGTTCGAGTTATGGAGGTTAATTTTGGTATATTTCGAGTTAGCGAAGTTTTGAATTAGATGAGTGTTTTTTTTTTTTACTAGAATGAAATGGAAACACGTATTATACCTGGTAGAAAATATTAGGTATGGAGTATGGAATGAGATTGTACAATAGGTACCATTGAAGATAACCGATATGTGAATGTGAAAGTATTTTGTATCAATGAGATTCGAATTTACAAGTGTTTTCAACTAGAAATTCGAGTTATAAAGGCAAAACGTTGGCAACGTTCGACTTACAGAGGTTCTTCTTGTCTTTTTCAAATATTTTACTTCGAGTTATCGGAGTTTTTGGACTTTTTACTTTGAGGTAAAGAAGTGAATTTTACATTGAGTCTTATGGAGAGTTGAAGGGAAACAGACTTTGCTTCGAGTTATCGGAGTTTTCGAGTTAACGGAGTTTGAGTTATCGAAACTCCACTGTGCATTTCTTCACTGACAAAATCAAACATTTGTACTTTGTAGACACTTCCCATCTAGGGAGCATTTTCAGAAATAAACTTCCATTCAATATTGTTTTCAAGCCGGAAGGAAACAAATTTGTTGTTCTTTCTTAAATTTTCTCTCCACACATGATCAATGAAGGATTTGAATTTTTTAAATTGTGCAACGTTATCAGAAATGATCTTTTTCAGCATGTTTCTCTCCGCAATAAAACAACAAAAAATGATTAAGAAATCTGTAGCTTTCATACTTTTGACAAGTTCCAAATTAATAGCTTTGACAGTTAAACAGGTGGAAATAAAAACGAAGAATTTCTTTACATTTCCACGACATTTTGTCATACAAAGGACCAAAGTGGGTAATTGACACCAACATAAGTGAAAGGAATAACTTTTGAGACTCGTTCAGTAGGAAAAGGTGGAAGATCAGGAATGATAAATGGACCGCCACCAACTCATCCACAATTAACAGTAACACATTCATTCCACACTTTCATGACAGCTTGTCTACCATTTTCCTCCTTTGCTCAGGGTCTGCGAAAATGAACGTGAGCCCCAATACAAAAAAAATTGATGCACTTCCTAATAATGTATACTTTCTAAGTTTCTACCATGTTTTTCAAGAACTTATTTGCCTATTTATTTATGTATTTATTTTGGATTACTCATACAGAAATTTATAATTCCTCAAGGGCATACTTTTGAGCGAAATTTTGTTTTACAAAATAATATGTAGGTCACTGAAATTTGTCCGATTCACTTCGAATGGGCCCTCTACAGGACCCTTGGAACCACAATCAGTGTCGAGGTCTCGCTGCATGTGCACTTTTTGTACTCTCTCTCTCATAATCTCTGGTATCTCCTTTCTTCTCCTTTCCTTTTCGTCTTCGTAAACCGGCCGTCTGATACTAATGTATAAATTTGACCCATTTCCTGTACGAAAAATTTTTCCGGTTTTTATACTCCCTGACCAAGGTCAAACTCGGTGCATGAACTACTTAAAACTTTATTCGTTATCGTTTCATGTCCTCTTCTTTTGCATTGCTTCAATTTTTTCAATCGATTTAAAAGTCTAGCTCTATATACAGCCAGGGCATCCAATTTCCGTTTGCATTGACCATCGATTAATCGAATGGTAAATTAAAACAGCGCGATGTGTCGTAATCGTATAATTCAGGTAATTTTAGAACGAAAAGAAAAATCGAAACCGTTTAGGTTGAGGTAGCTATAGCCATATGCCATGCTATGTTACGCGGTCTTACATATACATACTCGTAGGTAAGGTATACAAAAGCGAAAGGCGTATCGTTTACGAAAATAAGCTGAATTAACTTAACAAGTATGCTCATAAGGACATACTAGCAGTTTACTTACTAATGAATAAGTACATTAACACCAGCTTACCAACGCAGCAACGCCAATATAGCCGTACGCTGGTTTGTTTGTTTTAATTCTACGAGTATCCATCTTCAGACACGACTAGGCTATGTAGTACGAGTACTCTTGTCTAATAACTTAATTACCACAACAATGACGAAAGTTTCATTAATTTATTCGTGACGTATTCGTTTTCGTTTTCGTTGATCGTTCTTGTACCTACCTGACGAGGCGAAATATTCACCATACGATGCATTTTCATCGATGATTTTTTTTTTTTTACAAATTTCCAGCCACAATCATATCTACTATTACCTACTGGTCAAATGAGCGAGTGAATTTGCATATTCAAAAAAAAAAAAAAAAAAAATGAAAACAAGAAAGAAATTAGCGCGTAAATTTATTTCTAAGGAAATTACTCGTAGATGAATACCTAATTTGTTGGTTATTAGTATTGCCGGTCTGCGGAACATGATTCTTACGAATGACATTTGAATGAATTAAATTCTCATTTTGATCATCATTATCATGGTTAAGGTCTGGTACAATGTTACTCGTATTTGAAAAATTATTTACCATTTCCAAAAAATATCCGTAGGATTTCCCAAACCTATTGCGATGGTAATTTTTATACGAGTAGGTTTTGTTTTTTCTTCGAACGTGTTCGCGTATTCGTAGCCTATTTGCAATGCGCGATGAATTGAACTTAATTCATCGGTTTTGCGAACAACGATGATTTTTTATTAATTTACAATTGTAAATCTTCCTATACATATCTACTTACATAATGCAAATTTTCTAGTTTTCAATAAATTAAAACTGGTTCAATTTCGTGGTTGTTAATTAGTATAGGCATACTAGGTTACTAGATTATGTACTATATTTGGGTGTTATGGGACGTTGATGTGCTTTTTTGCTGCTTTCTTTTGAGATCAAGTTCGGATTTAATTCTTTATCAAATGACCCGAGTCATTTTCTAAAGTAGCCGAGTCATTATTTAACCTTTCACCCCAAAAAAATATCCTAACGGGGGGGAGGAGGATTTTTTAAACGTTGGATGCTCTCATCTCTAGATGACGAAAATCGCTCAGAATGAGCCATGGATGAGACCTTTTCAAAAATGAAGTTTTCTCCAAAAATATGTCTTCCACGAGAAAACGATTATTTATGCACGAAATTGATCTCAAAATTTGCGACAAAAACGGTTCTCATCAATTTTTTTTTTTTTGTAGGATGAACTATTGTGCGAATGAACGTCCTCGAATGTTGAAAAATTATTCAATTCAATTGAAAAAAGTGAATTTGGGGAGCCAATTGGGGTATTTCAACGCTCTCTGAGCTCGAATTTGGCATTCATTTTTGCAAAATATAATTTTTAATCGTCAAAGTGTGCGAATTAATGGTAAAAATTGAATACATCGGTTGGTTTTTCGCAATTTATTTCGACTCTCACGTATTCGAATTCATCTAAAAATGAATACTCATAAAAATCATTGTAGTTTTGTGCTCAGACCCTAATTTAACCCCCCCCCCCCCCTCCCTTTCCTCCCTCTTGGTTAGGATTTTTCGGGAGAAAATATGCAGAATGAGTGGGCTAAAGGTCGTTGCACTTCGGATTACTGCTCGACCTCTCTTTCTCTCTCCCTCTGCTCGATTCTCCGTGGGTCTCAAATGACCCTGAGATCTTCGAATGCGATTAAATTTATTTCCTCAGAAAAATTTTCGACGTTGAATTTTCTCTGCGCGAAATAATGTCTCGTGAGGTCAATTTCTTAATGTTTGCTTTTTACATATTTTTTGAGGGTTCTTTAACCAAAGATGTCATTTCAAGAAATTGCTAAAATACCCATTTTCAGAATTTTTAGGGCAGATAAACGATGCTTTCTTTCAGTTCGTCTGAAGTTTTTACAGAACTTCTTTCAATTCCTTATTCAAAAAAAAATGAAATAATTTAGCTTTTGAAGCCAATAAATGTTTGACTTTTCAGAATAAAAGCCACTCCACTCCACCCATGCCCCTCGTCGCCACCGATTTTGTTTATTCCACGAACATTGGTGAACAGTTTGTGAATTGAGTAATATTTCTGAAGCTTTCACAATTTCCAGGCATTTTTAAAAATTTCAATTCGATAAGAAAAGGTTAATAATGTAGGTACTGTATTTTAAAACCCATAATTTCAATTTGTTCATTTCTAGATATTGACGTTCATTTTTGGCCCTTCCACAGCGATTTGAAATTTGCATAGAAATTTTATAACTCGCTGAAAGCTCCAAAAAGGTCAAATTGCAAACTCAACAGATGGTATCTTGCAGGGGAAAACGCTCCTATTGCAATTTCTTTGAAAATTTGATTCTCTTCACATTTTCTGGAATTTTCAAATTTGGTTTAGAATTCCATTTTGCAGTGATACTCGTGGAATTTAAAACTGTCACAACCTAAACTGGTCACGAGGGTGCCCCTATAAAGCATCAACCAAAAATATAAAGGGGTTTACCGGGTCATCAATGTTATCAAAAAGTCACACTTTTGGTCAAAAATTGACCAAATATTCTCAAAATTGAACGAATTTGTCGGTATTATTGTGGAATTAACCTCCCAGTTGCTGAAAATAATTGACCATTGCCATATAAATTGGTGAAAAAAATGAGCATATTCTAGCAAAATTTTGCGAAAATTATTTGCAAAGGCTGTTGAAATGCAATTGTTTAAATTGAATGAAAAATATTGTAAAAAATTGAGCAAAACTTTGCAAAAATGCTCTGTTATGAAAAAAAAAAGTATTCAAAATTTGGATTAAAAGATGAAGTATGGAAAATAAAATGAAATTGTGAAAAAAAAATCACGTAAGGAATAACGAAAACTGTAAAATTACCTTAGAAAATGACTTGAAAGTTACCGAAAATTGAAATAATTTTATATCTACTAAAACCTGTGTAATTTCAAAAAAAAGTTGTCCAAAAATGAAAATTTGGCCATTCGAAAGTCATCAAAACGCCATTTTTTTCCCTCAAAAAAAAAGGTAGCTCAAAAGTGAAAATTTAGTCTTTCAAAAGTCATAAAAAGAGACTTTCGATTTAGTAGATACTAGGTTCTAAAGTTCATTGTTGGCCCATCCAGAGTGATTTGAAGTTTCTGGATAAAATATAGCTCAAAACTAAAAGTTGTTGATTTGTGGGAGTTTTTGAAAAAATTATTCAGTGATTGGTTCAAATTTCTCAAAAATATAATATATATATTTCTTTAAAAAGTTCAAAAATCACTGTTGAAATCGATTTTTTAAATTTTTTATTTTTCAAAAAAATACCAAAAATGAACTTTTTAGCATTTAAATTTTGGTTACCAGGGTTTTTTTTGCAGAAGAGAAATATGTATTTATTTGGCTCAGCGCCTAAACGCTGTACACAAAGTGATCAATTTTTATACAATAATAACGCGATACTAGGGTAGGCAAAAAATTGTATAAAAAACCTACGAATATAACGATTTGAAAGAATTATTGTTTTATTGCATCAAAAAAGATCTTGAGGATTTTTATGTGTTTTAAGACGATTCATAAGATTTTTGCTAAGTAGGAATTTAAAGTCATCAAGCGATTCCAGCATGAATCGGTATTTTTCAGTAAGTCGTTCAGAGACGGTGTTGATTGATTCTATTTGCAGTTCATTGTGTAAATGATTGTTTTGGAGGAACCATAGTGCGTTTGTAATGATTCGCAGAACTTTGTTTTGTATAATTTGTAGCTTATGTTTGTTAGTTTTTGAAGCTGTTATCCATATTGGCGCTGCATATGTGAATGAGCTATGGATGAGACTTTTGTAAAGAAGTAGACTACAAGATGTAGACAATCTGGAATGACGATTCAGTGAGGGGTAAAGTTTAGGGAGTTGGTGAGTTGATTCCCAAAATGAAAAAAGTGTACGAATTGATTCCCACCTTTTATTTTCAAATGTCCGAATTGATTCCCACTTTTTATTTTCGAGTGTCCGAATTGATTCCCACCTTTTATTTTCGAGTGTACGAATTGATTCCCACCTTTTATTTTCGAGTATACGAATTGATTCCAGCCTACTAGCGTTACCCAGAAGACAATAAAATTATAAATGCTGGGATGGCAGGAATAGAAATCGGAATTTAGTTTAGAATGGAAATTTTCACAGGAATTGGTCGTCCGATTGATGGTTGCAGCATACTGAGCCCAAAGTGCTGGCGGGAATAATTGAGATGATGCTGAGATATAGTTGTCGTAGACATATGTCTTAAATTCAGAAATCTTATCATCGTTCGTTTTCTTTTTACGAATCTCAGTTATGGTTTTGAAACATTCAGGCACATCTTCGGGTGGGAGGAAGGGAAGACCGAAGAAGTACTTTAAATGTTTCCCATCGTCATTGCGGTATTTTTGTAGGCTCTGGTTAGGCCTAGTTTCTGGATTTTCCTCCACCAACACTGAGCCAGATCAAATCAGCAATCACGTATTGTGCTTTGTGGCCAAACTTCCTTCACAGCAATTCGTACACTCGAAAATAAAAGATGGGAATCAATTCGTATACTCCAAAATAAAAGGTGGGAATCAATTCATACACTCGAAAATAAAAAGTGGGAATCAATTCGTACACTCGAAAATAAAAAGTGGGAATCAATTCGGACACTTTCATTTAAAAAAAAATCAAACGGGAATCAACTCACCTACAGCCAAAGTTTACGTAGTTTGAGGTAGGCATCATGTGATTTGAGAACAATATGGTTTTTGAGAGATAGTTTCTGGTCCAAGTGTACGCCGAGATATTCAACTGTTGATGTATTCCATGGTACCACAGTGTTATCGATTTAGATTTCTGGATTCAGTGAGATTTTGCGAAGTGTGAAGATTTTTGTTTCACTTTTGAGATGATTTAGCTTAAGTTTCCAGCGTTCAAACCATGGTTCCAATTCATTGATACCAGCTTGAAGTTGATTACAAGCAATTAGAAGATCATTATTTTGGCTGAGTAAACACGTATCATCAGCAAACATTGCTATTTCATGATCAGCTGGTTTAGGAATATCATAGCAGTATAAGATGAACAATGTTGGACTCAATACAGTGCCTTGTGGTACACCTTGGCTGATTCCTCGAAGCAAAGAGCTTTCATCGTCGATTTGAACATAAAATTTCCTATTTTGAAGGAAGGAAGAAATGAGTTTATGTAGAAAAGTGGGTGTTTTGATTGTAACTAATTTGTGAATTAAACCGCAATGCCATGCAGAGTTGAAGGCCTTTTTGATGTCTATAAAAGCTGCAGTTGTGAATTGCTTCTTTTTGTAGCCATTGTTAATAAGTTGTACCAATCGATGGAACTGATGAACTGTGCTCGTTTTATTACAAAAACCATACTGAAAAGATGGCAAAATCTCAAATCTGTTCCTTTTTCAGAAAGTCCAAAAGACGTTTACAAATGACCCAGGGTTTGAAGACATGCTGTTTTGATCTACTTTGGTTTCGTTCATATCGGAGAGTGCTTTTTTAAAAAATTCCTTTGTCAGTTTCTTAATTTTTGGAGCCCTGCGAAAAATTACAAGTAGATCGGGGTAGAGTGCCTTTTTTGTTGCTTCCTCTCTCAGTGGAACTGCATCTTCGGCGACCTTCTCCCCCTTGAATTAGATTTTTATCATTTTCTCAAGTTATTTATATATTTTGTGCTGTTTATAAAGTCCAATTAGGGTAGGGAACTATAACCCAGGTATGTCAGACGGCCATTTTGTTCCTGGTTTGACGAACTTAGCATTGCAGTATATGGGAATTCGGCAAACTTTAACCGCGTATATCTTCAAAACCATGCACTTTTACAACTTTTTCATAATAACATTTTTGAAAGAGAATTGAATGAGCTTTCCAATGGTATGCTACATGTATCAATAAATTGAAATACATTTAATTGTTTTGAATTTCAGTCATTTTTCAGCACTTCATTTTTGGGTTAAAAATAGTTTGAAATTGTGTGAAATTCACAGCATGTGCTCTAATTCAATGATTACTTTCATTCTATGCCAGAAATTCCGTCATAAAAACCTTGAATCGAAAAACAACAATTTTTTTCGTGAGGAACAAAATGGGAGTCTGACATACCCGGGTTACAGTACCTTAATTAGTGTTCTGGTCGTTTCATCAAAATGCCATCTTTGAAAAAATCATTATTGAGTTTTGAAATTTTCAAAATCATAATGAGAAAATTTTTTCAACTTGCAACTTGTCCCATTAATTTTTTTTGTGTATTTTGGATTTTCCAAAATTTTAAATTTTGCCTAAAATACCTCCAAATTTCCCCGGAATTTTTGCAAATTTTTGGACTAAGCTCCTGAAAATCGAGTTGAAGTTGAATTTTCTGCAACCCATAATTCCACTTTAACATTTCAATTTGAATTTCCATAATTTACGAAGAAGATAGAAATGGTGCTCCAGACTCCAGATTAGGTATATAAAGACAAACTTTTGTTGTAAGATACCAATTAGTCGATGAACAAATTTCCAGACCTGTACCTAAAACACGTATTTCCCAAACTTCTGTTGAAATTCGATGAAAAGTGCTACCTGTATAATTATTCAATTTGGTAAATAAGCAGTTAGGTTCTTAGCCATACCTATGTAAAAGTACGTAGATACCTCGTTCGTGTCCACAAATGAGTATAACTAGGTAGGTAGATACTAGATACATACGTCATTCAATACGTCGTCAAAAAGTCCACATCAAATTCTTTCTTATGCGGATTTGTGCTCGTAGTTCGAGTATCCGCGCATAAATATATAAATCAACCTTGACGATCGTTCGATCGAAAACCCAAACAAAATTAACCGACTCGAACTCGGTTAGTGTGTTCATCGTTCGCTCTCTCTTCAAGTCACCCTCGAGTGATTGTCATTTTCTCGCATATATGGAAACGGCCGGAATAGGTAAATGCACATACTCGTATTCGGTATTATAGCTAATATCGCTAGCCAAGTAGACATAGGCAGGCACTACAGATACAGAAACGGTCGCCGAAAGTGTAACGCATTGTACACATAGGTATATTTCTATCCGTATAATTATCCGTGAAGTATACAAATCAACGCACCTACACATAAAATACAGATCAGTCGACATTTCGGATATTTTGTGTCAATATTTTACGCGTATACTCATTGTGAGAATCGTTTTTAAAAAGCAGTAACCGACATCCGCAGAAATTCCACCTTCGTTTAGGTATATAAATATTCATCACGAATATTCGTCGAATGATGACTTCGCTTCTGCGATCTCCATCAATAAGATCGAATTTTATTTAACTCGAAAATTGGTACATACTCGTAGATACCTGGATCAGGTATATTTTTAACTTTTCATCACAGCGAAATTCCATCATCGTATAAAAGTACATATACAAGATATCTACAATTTTAAGAATAATTTATCCATCCATCATACTAAAATGATGCTCAGATCTCAAAGGCATCAATTTAAACGTCATTCGGTGTAAAAATAAAAATTATAATAAGTAACAAAAAAAGTGATCGAATTTTAAGTAGATAATTACATAGTTATGTACTTGTCTAATAACAAATATGTACCTATCTATACTATGGGTACTTCTACTTATCTTCACGTCATTATTGCATTTTCACTTTTAGCGCGAATTTAATTAACGTTCAAATACCTGAACTTGAATAATTACGTTTAAATAACCGTGTAATTATTGAGAAGGGTTGTAGTATCGATTGAATGATTACCTACCACGTGTAGATAAGTACGAAATGTTGCAGTGGAGATAGAAATTTTGAAACCCGTAGGCAGTAGTTTTTTTTGCAAAAATAACGAATTCAGTTACTGATTAAAAAATAAAAACTTGCGCACGTTTTACGATAATTTTTCCCTCTTTAATTTTCAAAATGAATAATTATTGACGTAGGAAGATCGAATCTCGATACAATTATACGTATGATGCCAATGATTTCATCCTTTTGATGTTGTTGTTGTTGGTTTTTTTTTGAAAAAACCTACTAATAATAATAATTTAACCTCCAAATTTGTGCAAGGTAGTAATCACCACATGAGAGTTTTTTCATTACAAAATCAAGGCCAAATTTCACGATCGCATAAATTTATCAAGTCGGAACGCAAAAAAATGGCGGGAAACCCTTCTCTCCGATGAGGAAAGTTTTAAATCACGAATTTTTGTTTTTTGCCCTAAACTTGTGATGAAAATGTCATTGATAGGAACTCTACAGGATTTTCTCTATAAATTTTTAAAACTCAAAAGTCTGATTAGACGAAAAACCTCGTAGGTATAAAACGAATTTCAAGTTTGACATAATTTTCTCCATTTTATTGTTTTTTTTTCAAGTTCCTTCTCAAAAATCAGATTCAATAATTTATCTTTCCTTCAGTGAAACTCAAAGCGTCAGAAATTGATCATTTTTTCAAAGTTTTTGAAGATCTGACAGTATGTCAAGAATTTATCGCAACTTTTTCTAATGTAAAATCAGATTACGGTGGGAGGGGGGCTGGAGAGGGTAAAATAAAAAAAATAAAAAAATGAATTGATATTCGTTTTAAACGCTTTCAAAAACATGGAAAACGATATGTCACACGATATTTAATTTTTTTTACATTTTAATCGACATTTAGAGGTCTCCCTCCCCTCTATCCCCTCGTGATTTTGCGGATTCTATCACGCAAAGTTCATAATCGTAAATACATATCATTGAAATATACGCTTTCTGGATTTTTAAAAATTTTTTTGAATAATTAGCTGCAGAATTTGGCAAACTTTTGAAAATTTAGCGTTTTCTTTTTTTAAAAAAACTCAATTTTCAACTTTTGAAATTTATAGTGAATACTGTTGAAACCACGCTCGATTACCTTGAAAACGCTGCAAACAAATGTTCTCCAAGTTGCCGCATGTCCCAAAAATTAGACTCCATAGTTGAGAATGATGACGAAAAAGTAGTATAACCTACTTGAATCTGTGATATTTGAAAGGATCTATTCGTATTTCACTTGCAAGAACTACGAGTAGTTTGAACGTTTGGACCCCCGAACTGCGGCCAATATGACGTGAAAGAACCACACTGTGTCTCTAGTTATTCCACATGTTAAAAAAATCCATTTTTTTCAACATTATTGACTGTTTTTTGGATAAGTTGATATCGAAACAAGTGTTGAAATTGATCAAAATTACAGAGTTTGAAACATTTAAAAAAAATGTGCAAAGTTCCAAAAAATTTCTCAGCCAAAAGCCTCCTCCAAGTGTGTACTTTCAGGTTCAGCAGTCATTAGGCATTTTCTGCCACTGAGCGCCACTTCACGAAAAAAAAATTGATGTTACTCAAAAAAATGTGAGATAGCCCGAAAAAAGGGGAAAAATTGAAATTTTCTATATTTTCGAGCGGAGTGCCCTAATGTATGTTATTTGGCCTGCTGATTTCAATTTTCATAAATAATGATTTTACCCAAAATGTAATTTTTGACTTCGGGGGGGGGGGGCTAAAATTGAATTTTCCCGTATTTTCAGGTGAGATGTCTAAATATACATTTTTTCAACTTCCTGATTTCAATTTTTATCCCGATTTTACCTAAAATGTAATTTTTGACACCCCCCCCCTTCTCCACGGGTGAAGAAGTGTGTGGGGTGGGGCAGAAATTGAGATTTCCTAAAAAGAAAAAAAAACGAAACCGAAACTTCTATTTGAAAAATCTATAACTGAATCTTAGAACTAGACCCAAAAATATTGTTTTTTTGGAGTAGAAGATCGTGCTTGAAAATTTTAAAGGTCGCCAAAGAAACAAAAAGTTTTCATTCAAGGCTGGATGAAATCAGTTCAGAGGCGTTATGAAGTGATGTAACGTGACCGGTGGGAGGGGGGGGGGAGTAGACTGAAAATTTTCCAACTTTTTTCGCGAACCGATCCAGGGGTTCCCAAAGTTGTGAAAATTGAGCACCTCCGTTGTCATCTGTTTTGGCCAATAAATCCTAACCCAAGGGGGGTAGAGGGGTGCTCGTGGTCTCAAATTACTCGTATTGGATCACTCTTGAAATATCTACCCATGATTGTTCTCATTTAGTGATACCCAACATTTCAGTGGTTCCCAAAGTTGAATTTTTGTATTCCAAGTTTTTGAAGTCACGCATTCAAACGAATATTGCCAGTAAATGAATTTTGCAATCAAAAAATGTTTCGGATATAAAATTTGCAAAATTTTATGACGATTTCAAAAATGTGTAATTTTTTTCCTTAGCATTGATAGGGGCCGAGGTGAGGGGGCTGGAACGTCAAAAAACGTGATCTAACAAAGTTGCATCCAAACCTGAATTTGAATTTCTCACGAGGTTTTACCGTTGAACTGTTCTCTTCAGTTGCACTTGAGATTGTTCTCGATACACGCATCCACAATCCACTCCCCCACGCCTCACCCCCCTCGCTAGAGCCTCAATACCTACTAAAAGTGCACTTTGAACCTGAAATAGCTTCACTTATGAGTTTTATGTTGTTGAAGTGATGATTCTAATTAACGAACTTTACGTATGTATTTTCCGATACACGTATCCACAATCAACCCCCACACCCCCACTTGAGCCTCCATATTCACTCGAAGTCCACTTTTGACCCCAAGATTGCATTTCACGCCAGAAATTGATATACAACATACTCGTATACCAACGACTATACTAGTGATTTAAAAGATATAAAATTTTCGTGATATTTCCTCGAAAGGGGACCATTTCTTGACCCCGAAACCACCATTACATTTTTGAGGTCGAATTTCAAAACCGATCCAGGGGTTCCCAAAGTTGTGAAAATTGATGTCCAGTGTGATTTTTCTCTGCAAATGTGAATTTCAATTTTCGATTTTGGAGTTGCAGAATAAAGTTTGAAAAAAAAATTGAAATTGATTAAAAATTCTATTTTTAAAGACATCTCATCCATCTTTCATTTTTGAGGTAAAGTGAGTGGAATAAAGTATTGTCACCAGTTCCACCGGAGCCTATTTTGTGAGGGAGTGCGGTGGAGGGATGCAGTGTAGAAGTTTTCCCAAAAGGAAATTTCGAAAATATCGAAAAATTGCCAAACAAAACTAAAAAAATGAAAGAATTAAAAAAAATTCTGGTAACTTTTTCAAAGAATTTTGAATTTTTTCATGTCAAAATTATCAAAATACAAAATTTATAAAGTTTGCCACACTGAGAATTTCGAATTATGGAATGTTATTACCGGAAGAGCAAAAAAAAGTGACCAAAATTTTTCATTTCAAAAAGCTTATAATTATGTACTTCCAAAAATATTTTTTAGGTACTTCCTTGATTTTTTTCTCAAAACAGTACCAGCCACCAGGCAGGGTTATGAAAATTGGGGAATTGCAACTTCAATTTACAATTTAGCGTCCTCTAAAGAAGGAAATACAAAAAAGGCCTGATTGTCTTGTCACTACACATGTATATTTTATTTCAGCATTTCAACCCCTAATCCTATCCTATAATAAATTATTGTTTTTCTTTTTTCATTTTATTTCATAGAATAATTTTGTTGTAAAAATATTACACCTTTCAAGTTCAAAAATGTACTTTTATTGATAATGGAGCAGTAACAGAAGGAGGGGGGATATCATGGCCAAGTGCATCGAGAGGTATCTTAAGTTCATTTGGAGTCAACACTTCAGCAACATAACCTCATAAGTGAAGCTATTTCAGGGAGGGCACTTTTAGTATGTAGTTATTGAAGCTCTAGCGAGGGGGGGTGAGGCGTGGGGGAGTGGATTGTGGTTGCGTGTATCGAGAACAATCTTAAGTGCAACTGAAGAGAACAGTTCAACGGTAAAACCTCGTGAGAAATTCAAATTCAGTTTTGGATGCAACTTTGCTAGATCACGTTTTTTGACGTTCCAGTCCCCTCACCTCGGCCCCTATCAATGCTAAGGAAAAAAATTACACATTTTTGAAATCGTCATAAAATTTTGCAAATTTTTTATCTGAAACATTTTCTGATTGCAAAATTCATTTACTGGCAATATTCGTTTGAATGCGTGACTTCAAAAACTTGGAATACAAAAATTCAACTTTGGGAACCACTGAAATGTTGGGTATCACTAAATGAGAACAATCATGGGTAGATATTTCAAGAGTGATCCAATACGAGTTATTTGAGACCACGAGCACCCCTCTACCCCCCTTGGGTTAGGATTTATTGGCCAAAACAGATGACAACGGAGGTGCTCAATTTTCACAACTTTGGGAACCCCAGGATCGGTTTTGCAATTCGATCTCAAAAATGTAATGGTGGTTTCGGGGTCGGGAAATGGTCTCCTTTCGAAGGAATATCGCAAAAATTTTATATCTTTCCGATGCCATTGTTTTGATAATTTTCGCTTTGGTACCCCTACTAATGGTAATGAAATCCAAAATCAAAAATTGCAATTTTTTGTGGGGTTTTTAGCCTTTTGGCTTTTAAAAATCAGAGGTAAAAATAAAAATTTACAATTTTTGAAGTAAAAAAAAATATTTTCATTATAGAAAGTTTCAACGCCAAAATCAGGCTCTAAAACGGTTTAAAACTGTCTCCAGTCGACTCACCTTGTTGAAATTGGAGCTTGAAGTAAATTTCAACATTCAAAAATGTATAAGCTCCAGAATTACTCAAAACAGTTCGAAACGGTTTCCAATCGGTTTAGGAAGAGGGGGGGTTGAAGATGGGCTAGGTACGTTCTAAAGCTCAGCTTTTTGAGTCAATTTGATAAAAACTTTGACTTTCCACATTTTCGGCTCGAACGTGATTTTGACTCACCCAAAAATCGAAAAATGTACCTTAACACCTGCAATTTTAACTGGTGATGTATTTTTGCATGCCCTTTCGATTCATCTTTTTCTGGTTTAAAAATTATTCTGTCAGTTGAGAGACCTTTTCGACTTTTTTAAAAAAGGGCTGGGGGCAGGGAGAAGGGCGTAGAACCTATCCGAAATTCCTCGCCCCAATTGACTTCTGATAATCGGGAGTCAAACTCGTATATTTCTTCATTAAATAGCGAGTTTCAAACACTTTTTCAATGAATATTTTTTCCAGTTTTCAGAAAAAGCAACATTGACAAAAAAATAAAGTCTTTTTTGCTGTTCAGGCAAAAACCCAACACGTCTTTTCTCAACTTTGACCCCCAAAAAAAAGAACTTCGTAGCAACTTTGGCCAAAAAAAAGTACACTTCTACAATTTTCGAAAAAAAGCAGAACTTTTTTTGCAAGTTTGAAAAAAAGGAATTGTTAGAAAATTTTTTACAAAAAAATAACTTTTTTGTAATGTTGAAAAGCGAGACTTTTTTTTGGAAATTTCAGAACGGGACTTTCTTACAATTTCAGCAACAAGAAAGACTTCTTTGACAATTTCCACAAAAGATCCTTTTTTATGCAATGTATTTTTGACAATTTTGGCAAATCAACATGACCTTATGTAGAAATTTTGACGTAAAATTGATTTTTTTCGGTTTCTTCATTCTACTATGTGGCTATTTCAAAATTTGAGTCCCAAACGTGAATTTGAAAAAATAACGATATTCGACTACGTGTGCCAATACTTTTTATGCCCACTGTATACCATACTCGTAAGACTAAAGAAGCCAGTAGCTATAGCTATATAGCATCGTATTGACGTAACACAAATGTAGCTAAGTAAGTACATATAACTTGCTTTTGCTTGTACATATATGTAGGTAATGTACATACATTTGTACAGCGAGTACATATCTTGTCTTCGTTAATTGATATTCGCAATTCGACCTTATAATCAATTCCATCATCGTCGCGTATATTTTCACATTTATCTCGACTATTTGATAGAAAAAAATATTTCAATCTCGGTAAGTAGTGTACAGCTTGCACAGTGCACCATTCTCCAGGCACGCGGTGGCTGTTACGCATCGTTGATGGCTGCGTGTGAAGTGCAATTATATCTATAATATTACGAAATGGAATTTTTATCTATGAAACAATATAATATGTACAAGTAAAAATAGAATAAAAAAACTAAGTAAGCGACAAAACGTTCGTTGGCCATTAATACCTACGGCGATACGACGACGTGTAATATTACGTTTAATGTACTCATTTTAATCATCGCTCGATTATACATACGTATTGTACATTGTACAGGCTACCTTGAGAATTAAACAAGATTCTCTCTCACTTGTCTAAATGCATATTACAATGTAGGTGTATAGGGATGAAAAATGTACCATCTTCCTTTCACCAAGGACGTTACTTTTTTTCATTGTTTTTTAAGTGCTTTTCTACTCACTCGCAGCGTGTACTTATTAGTTTAAGTATAATTCGTACAACGTGTAAGATAAAAATTGGCATAATAATAGGACTTAGACAGATTAGATGTGTACTTTGTGCGAGCCCGAGTCAAGTTTGTGTTTTATTAACGGTCTGGATATCGGCATCGGCGAATGTACTACTATACGAGTACCTAACGTGTATTTTCTAAATGGCATGTCGAAGATTCTGATATGTGCGTACGGTACGCGTTACGCATTAGGTCAATGAGATCCAGTTTTATTAAATGGAAATGTGGAAATACTTAATTAATTTCATATTTATCTGTTCGAACGCGTGTTTACGCGTTTATTCGTTTTTTTCCACTCGATTTTTTCTTCTTCTTCTACTATACTAATACAGTCGCTTGTCGAGTGAATCGATTAAATGGCTCCAGTTGGATGGAAAATTTAATAATCGAGGTGCGAGATGAATAATTATTTACTAGGTATTAATGGGCATTAGATGATTTGTGTTTTAAAAAGAAAAGTGTTACGTTACTGCGGACTGGAAAATTGGTGGATGTGGTTCCTTATTTTAGTTATTTTACAGTTTGATAAAAAAAATGACAAAAAATTGATCATCAAATCAAATCAAATCAACTTTATTTTTTGCAATAGGCAGCATTGCTGCATTTACAAAGTCGACCTATGTAGGTACGTACTAACAGTGTAGGAAATGATAAAGATATAAAAAAATGAATAATAAAATGAAATAATATGAAATAAAATGAAATGAAGGCGCCGTGTACAGCATTATAGAGGTATAGGATTAGCACCGATATTTAAATATATGCCTTCAATAAAAATAATAGAAACTAAAAAAAAACCTCAAAAAATAAACAACATAATTGTAATAAATTAGAAAAAAATACATTCTAAAAAATTGAGATATTTTATACATTTATAAAAATTCTTAGAATTATTTACAACATCCAAAAATTATCGATTATCCATACAAAAAAATGAAAAAAGAAACAATAACGCTGTATGAATGATCATGAGTATTGAAAGATAATAAATGAAGGGCTAATTGTGAAAGTCGCCTTAGTCATTTTTTTGTTCACACAACTTTAAACATTTTTTTTTCATATTTCATCAATTTTAAAGGGAAAAATGAGTATTGTAATGCATTCTGGGATAGTTGAAGATCCCGATTCGCGCAAATGGCAAAATATTTTGCCAATGCCACTAGGTGTACTAATGGCAAAAAAAAGGCAATATAATGGCAAAGCTCCAACCAATGAGATGACAGCATTTTAACTTTGCCAATGTGGCAAAAGATTAAATTTTGCCAATAAGATTGCCACTGTTGGCAATCTCATTGGTAAATGTTTTGCCACCGTTTTGCCACTAGTGACAATTTAATTGGCAATTATTTTGCCTCTGTTTTACCACTGCTGGCAATCTCATTGGCAATTATTTTGCCAATGATTTTGCCACTCAGTGGCAATCCTATGGCAATTGATTTAGGTACCTGTAAAGAACACATTTGAAATTTGAAAATCGTTTATTTTAACGGTCAAAGTTGCAGGGAATGATGCAATTAATGTCTGAAGTCGAAAATCAATCTGTACCTAATTATATGTACCTGTATACATTCATTGTAGCATTAGTACCATGTGCTTTGTTTTATCTTGTTGTAAGTAGGTACACGCATATTATGTAATTTGGTTTTCAAGTGATTCAGACGTTGTTACAGTATTGTTTTCATTAGACTATCATTATGGAAACTGCATCATCTAAAGACTTGGCTGGTACATGGTGAGCATAAATACACCCAAGTTATGATACCAGATGATGTGATTTCCTCAACGATCACTGTAACATAACGTCTGAATCACTTGCAATCAATTCACAAAATACATACGTGCATAGGTATAGGAAGTTACAGATACCCACAACAAGGTAAAACAAAAGTCATGGTACCTATCCCATGATAGATGTATACAGATATATGGTACTTACCGATTCATCTTCGACTTCCAGACGACATTTTCACGCATCAATTATAGGTACCTAACCAAATTTCTGTACAACGTGTTCACTACTTCACCATCAACTGAAAACTGAACCAAAGTATGAAGTAACCAACGAGGCAGAGTAGAACATGCGCTCGACTCTGCCTAATCTCATCTTATCTTCCCCACTTCTGCGAATAGATTATTTTTTGAAATTTAACGGACAAAGTTTTGTCACTATTGGCAAAATGTTGTAAACGTTGGCAAAATTTTGTCAAAACTAGCATAAACAGAGTGTAATCTGTATTGTAGTAAGTTTTCAAAATTGCCATCACTGGCATTTTCGTCTGGTTTTCATTTCAATTTGAGCTTTACCACTCTTTTGCCAAGAATGGCAAAAAAAAGTGCCAATCAAATTGCCACTGCGCGAATCGGGATGTTTTTTTAATACTTGACCATGAAGTTTTTACATTATCACTGAAGCAGGACAACAATGTTTTCATTGATTATGTACAAAAATCACTGCTGACTAAGGCGACTTTCACAATTAGCCCTTCAAATCAAAAATACAAGGAGTCGCTGAAAGTTCAGTTTCTAATGCACTCACTTATGTAACAGTGTCCATATATTCATCTATTTAATAAAATGCTTTTTTTAGCAGCCATTTTTTCAGAGTTTTAGAAAATAATTTTGATTTTATTTGGAATTTTGTTATAAATTTTTGCAGCCATGAAGTCTATACTAGCTTGGTAAAATTTAGTCCTGAACTGTGTGCTATGTGGTTGTTGGCTATTTCTAGTATGAGGGGTGTTTCATAAGTCATAGCCACGCATCTGTAGCTCAGCTTCTATGAGAGCTACAGAAACGAACGACCGCACGTTGGATTCAGCAGGATTTTTTGAGTTTGAATACAAAATTTTGTGTCGCTAGGTACATTTTTGTGTGTTTGACACTCATTTGAAGTGAAAAGTCATCTGTCGCGTCCGTCCAAATTTGGTAAAAGACGTGCAGTTGTCAATTTTCACATTGAGGAAAAAATTTTGAGGAAAAAAAATCACTGATCTATTGAAAAATGTTGATGGAGAGCGTGCCATGCCATTTTGAACAGTTAGAGCTCGTGTAGGATGATTTAAAGTGGGTAGAGAGCGAATACTCGACAAAAACCGAGCTGAAAGGCCGAGCCCACTGTCAGCTGCGTTTTTTGGCATTTCAGCTCCGTTTTTGTCGAGTATTCGCTCTCTACCCACTTTAAATCATCCTACACGAGCTCTAACTGTTCAAAATGGCATGGCACGCTCTCCATCAACATTTTTCAATAGATCGGCGATTTTTTTTCCTCAAAATTTTTTCCTCAACGTGAAAATTGACAACTGCACGTCATTTACCAAATTTGGACGGACGCGACAGATGACTTTTCACTTCAAATGAGTGTCAAACACACAAAAATGTACCTAGCGACACAAAATTTTGTATTCCAACTCAAAAAATCCTGCTGAATCCAGCGAGCGGTCGTTCGTTTCTGTAGCTCTCATAGAAGCTGAGCTACAGATGCGTGGCTATGACTTATGAAACACCCCTCGTATAATGACTACATTGAGGGGTATGTAATTTTACTATGCCCTTCTTCACAATTTGGGCTATCAGATATATGTATAAGCAGGGTAAGGTTAAAATTTCATTTGAAAGAAAGACATTCTTGCATGATTCTGTGACTTGCATTCGATAGATGATTCTTATTGCTCGTTTTTGTATTACAAAAATTCTCTGCATAAGTCTGATATTACCACTCCCAAAACATTGAGCCATATGCCATATTAGACTGGAACATTCCATAATATGCTATTTTTAAAGTTTGCACATAGCTGACACTTTTTAATTGCCAAAGAAGATAGGTAATTTATTGATGATAGTTTCCCAGCTAAATAGTCTGTGTGATCAGTCCAAGTTAGACTGGAGTTGAAAAACAGTCCAAGTTAGGCTGGAGTTGATGCATACTCCCAAAAATTTTAGACATTCAACTTTAGTAATAGGCAGTGCCAAATTTAAATTTTGTGTGCTGTGACTAAAATACAATAGGTTTGTTTTCTCAACATTTAATTTAATTTCATTTATTTTGAACCACGCTACCAAATCATTCACAACCTGCTGTACTGAGACACCCATATTCATAGGAATCAGTGCTGTAGTGTCATCTGCAAATAGGATCAAGCTACTCCTCACATTTTTTGGAAGGTCATTGACATAATAAATAAAGAACACAGGTCCTAATATTGACCCCTGTGGAACTCCTTGCTCAACTGGGTGTTGTTCAGAGAAATAGTATTCTGCATTTATATTTTCTGTCTTAACAATTTGAGTTCTATTTTTGAGAAAGGATGTGCTCCAATTGAAAGCCACCCCTCTATATGTAATACCATAATTTTCTAGTTTACCTCGCAATATTTTATGATTAATCGTATCAAATGCTTTTGAAAGATCGCAAAATAACCCTATAATGTCATTTTTGTTGTGGAGATTTTCCAAGATATTGTGAATAAGTTGATGAATGGCACTTATTGTATTTTTGTTTTTGCAAAATCCATATTGGGAGCTGTGTAACAAATTATTATCACTGAAAAATGTTGATATACATTTATAGAATAAGCTTTCTAGAACTTTGGAAAACACTGATGTTATAGAAATGGGTCTGTAGTTATTCATGGCACTTCTATCACCCTTTTTGAACGCAGGTGTCACGATATTGACCTTAAGGATATTGGGGAAGGCTCCTTCCTGAACAGACATGTTGAAGAGGCTGGCTAATGGTTCAGCAATGTATAAGGCTTTTGACATATCACGGGTTGCATATCGGTTTGCCTGAACTTCATCAATTTGGTGGGCATTCTTATCAGTGAGCATTAAAATTTCATATTTTGAGCAATTTTCACAAGGTGTTTTTGAAATTTATAGCTTCTATTTAGTTTTTTCTTCAATTTTAAACACTGTCCAGCCCTGTGATGGAAAAAAATCCGCTCTTTGTCGAGGTTCACAGACGTTTTATTAACTTCTTTAAAACTCGGTGAAGAGAGGATTTTTTTCCATTACAGGGCTTAACAGTGTTTAAAATTGAAGAAAAAACTAAATAAAAGGTATAAATTTCAAAAACACCTTGTGAAAATTGCTCAAAATATGAAATTTTGATACTCACTGATAAGAATGCCCACCAAATTGATTAAGTTCAGGCAAACCAATATGCAACCCGCAATACGTCAAAAGCCTTATGGCACTGCTATTTTCAGTATATAGATATCAAGTCCATAGTAGTGTTTTGAATAGGAATTTTTGAGTGAGTGAATTATATTCATGGCCTCAACTGAGTTTGTTTGTGCAATAAAGAATGTAGAATTATTGAATGGGTTTAAATTATCTAAGGGATTTTCATCATCCTTCAAGTTGTCTACTTTTGGTAAATTACAAAAGAATTCATTTAAAGCAGAGGCAATTTCCAGCGGATTGGTTACCATATGGTTTTGGTCCATAATATAATCTATACAGTTATCTTTGTTTTTTGTTTTGATAAGTTCCCATGAGGTTTTGTTCAAGTTTTTGGCAGTTTGGAGTTTTCTATGTATCATTTGCAGTTTTTTTTTTTGCATTTTCAATTAAAGTTTTATATTTTTGTTTAGTTATTTTATATTTTTCTTTTAGGTATGGAGAGTCAAAAGTCTTCTACATACTATGAAGGTCCATTAAATTTTGCTTAACAGTTTTGATTTCAATTTGGGTGGGTAGGGGGAATTTTATAATACTTTTTTGTTTCTCTTTCACTATACGAAATGGAAATGACACATCATAGTGCAACAAGAACACATTTAGGAAACTCTGAAAAGCTGTATTAATGGTATCTGTTTCAGTCCAGCAGTTACTCCAATTCTCATCCTCAAGATTTTGTTCTTCAAAATGATAATATTTAGAAGAATTCTGACGCAGAAATGATACCTATAAATTGTAACAAAAATCGGATTTTTGTTCATTTTTTGTTCTTCGACTGAACACCACTGTTTGAAAGGAACCGTCAGCTTCGCGCAGACTTGATAATTGATAAGTTTTTCTTATTCATTTTTGATGGAAAATAATCCGTACCTATTCTATTCATCCAGTTGTTTATTTCTCATTCTCGTATCTAATGAGCCTACGAGAATTTTCGTTCACGCAGATATGCTAATAATAATTCCACTGTTTATAGGAGCCAGTCACTCATTTACCTATTATGGATCCACGATGAGGTATAATTCCATTCGATCTACTCATCATCATAATTTCAAATATATATATTTTCGATGTAAATCCATCTGTTTGAAAAAAACAATACAATTAGGTGTAACGCGATTACACTGACGTAATATATCTACCTATACAATATAGGTAGCTTACGCACTTAATTATTCCTTACGCAGACACACACATACACCCACCTATATTGTGCGAGTGCGTCAAATTCATTTTAGAACACTGACCCGACCCATCAATTATAAACGTGTGAATACAGGGAATTTTCCATTGGAAAATATTATGCCCTTAATTTAAATACATCGTAGTGTAGCTGTACGAGAACTTGTTTCAATTTCAATGAATGATGATTAACTACGTTCGAATTTTTATACGCGGATGGATTTTTCCTCGATTTGGAAAACATTTTGCTGTTATTTATGAAGAAATTTCCGGAATATTGATATGTTATGTTATTTTCACTTGAAACGTTATTTATTAAAAATTAAAGCAGTTAATATGTAGATTCAACCTTTAAAAACTTTAATCCGATTTTATTAGTGTAGGTATAATTATGATTGAAAATAATATTATTTTACCTCGGATCGAGTAAACTGCTGTACTACACGTTACACTGCCAAGAATATTAAGAATATCAACTACAGTGGACACTAAAAGTATTGGCACACGATATCAAAAATCGCAATTTTTCAAATCAACGTCAGCAGCTCAAATCTTGAAATACTAATTGCTCAAGGTCATTATACCATTGTTTGTGCATCTTCAATAGTGTGGGCAGTATTCAAGAAATTTTTTTTATCAAAATTGTCAAAAATCATTACACAAAATTCCTCAAAAAATGTTCGCCCTCTGTCTTCATTTTCTTCACTTTTCAAGCTTACCATCTCTTTCGGTTTTGAAGACAGACAAAATATGAAAAAATAGATAATCATTTTTTCGTAATCCTAATACCTTCCTCGGGGCTTTTTGCTAGAAAAAGTCCACATATGAGACTTGCCTTTGTGAACAGAAGATCTCAACGTATTCTACAAATGTAAAAATATTTTCAATAATGAAAAGTTATCGTTGTGACATATCCTTTTTTACCTTTTCGGATCCGGTGAGTTTGTATTCTCGGTCATTTTCAAATTCGTCTATTCCTGTCTACTTTCGCAAATCTCGAATTTTGAAAAAACGATTTAAATTTTCTCAAAATTGATATTTTTTTCTATTTTGGTGTTTTTAAAAATACTTCTCAATTCTCATAAACGATACTTAGATATTGCGAATGAATAATAGGTTAAGGATCAATGCCAACTTGCAAACTCAAAGTAGGCACCTGAATCCATCTCTTGGAAGATTTCACTTCCAATAAGTACGCAAGTAGCCAAGTACCAACTATACGAGTACCTACATTAATGAACTTATATACGTACTCGAACTTGTATAGAACCGTTTATCGTAATTATTTCGCAAACCGATGTAAACAAGTCAGCCTTATTTATAGCGGAAGATATCTAGTAGCCTACGCGATTCGCAAACCAGTCTGACTCTGAAATTCACGAGTAAATGACCCTTTGGAGGTAACCAGACAAAGATCGCGTATAGTTCGTTTACCGCAAAATGAAATAACCAGTCTGAAAATCGTAATTCGCGCCTACATGCATCCTATTAAATGCATTTGTGGGATACAAACAAATACTTACACACCTCACCTGCGGCACGGCGCCTCAATCCTTAATAAACCGCGATCAATGCTGGATTAATTATTATTACCGTGTAATCGGTTTGAACGATGCTGTTCAATGACACTGCACGATTCTTAAAGAAGAATCTTTGTTTGTTATACGAATCGAAAGAGTTTATAGTATTTTGAAGGTGGTCACTATACCTGTGACAAGAGTGTGACTGTACAACAACAGGTGGAAAGTTCCATTTTCAAATGAGCTGGCAAAATCAGCGGTTATAAGTAGATGGGACTGATGGGAGGTTCTTAGCTTTATTCGAGAAGTACCTAGGTATAAATAGGATGATGCATGGGGAAATGTGCAAAATTTCGACTATTTGGTCTACGATACTTTGATTTTTACGAAAAATTTAATCTATCTGCTGATATAGGTATTTTTACTATAAGAATTATGAAAATCAGTTCTGAAGCTATAATGGATATATCAAATTCAGAACTGAACGCCTTCTTTTTCAGTCACTCTGAAGCCTCCAGTTCAATTTTTCAATTTTTGAAATTTTCAAAAAAGATCAAGACATCGAACTACAGGCTTTTGAAATCGAGTTCTATCTTGTTTTCGATTTGTTTAGCGAGTTGAACTGACATTTGGCGGGGGAGAAGGGGTCCAAGCGGATTTTTTGAGTGAATTTCATTGACTATTTACTTATTTAAGTACACTAAATTTCTTAATTTAGGAAATACACTCGGGACGTTCTCCTGAAGATCGCCTCAATGGTAAATAAACTCGTTAAGCAGGTCGAAAATGAGTCAAAACTCAATTTTTTAGCTGTTTAAATTATTTTCCAATATTTCTGGAGAAATTCGAAAATCCTTAGACTCCAGAATGGCTTGAGATGGTGAAATTCGGGTCCAAGGGCAACTTCTTTGTAGGTAAAATAGGGTCATTTCGAGTTTCAAAAATTTCACTCTGGGCAAAAATATTCAATTTTCTGCTTTATAAATGTGTTATAAAAAAAAACAAAAAAACAAATTACGAATGAACTCGTTGAATGGGTCGAAAATAAGCCAGAACTCGATTTTCAGCTGCAGAAATCAATTTTCACAATTTCTAGAAAAATTCAAAAATCCTGGAAAAATATAAAATCGCGCTGGAGATTCCAAAATTACAGGAAGTTATAAAAGTCGATGAGGTGGGGAGGAGGGGGGCTTGATATTAGTTTCAGATCAAATTTACGAATGCATTTTTCAGGAGCCCAAAATTTTAGAAAATCGCCGTTTTTGGATTTTCAAACAAAATTTCCAAAAATCGAAAAATAATTTGGACTGCTGAAATATTGGTTGTAGGAGGCTGGGGCCATGTTTTTTGTTTCATTGATTGTGCTCCATAACCAAGGGGGAGGCAAGGGTTTGAGATTTTACAGAACCAAGGAGGAGGCAAGGGTTCGAGATTTCACAAAACCAAGGGTGAAGCAAGGGTTTGAGCTTTCACATGCCCAAGGGGGAGGCAAGGGTTTGGGATTTTACAAATCCAAGGGGGAGGTAAGGGTTGGGATTTTACATAACCAAGGGGGAAGATTGGGTTTGAGATTTTCTTGTTGAGTCTTTCCAATGAGGGTTGAAAAATTTTACATGACCAAGGGGGAGGCCAGGGTTTGAGATTTCACATAACCAAAGAAGAGGCAAGGGTTTGGGATTTTAAATAACCAAGGAGGAAGATTGGGTTTGGGATTTTACAAAACCAAGGGAGAGACAAGGGTTCGAGATTTCACCTAACCAAGGGGGAGGCAAGGGTTTGAGCTTTTACATACCCAAGGGGAAGCAAGGGATTGAGATTTTACAAAACCAAGCGGGAGGCAAGGGTTTGGGATTTTACAAATCCAAGGGGGAGGCAAGGGTTTAAGATTTCACATAACCAAGGGGGGAGCAAAGGTTTGAGATTTTACAAAACCAAGGGGGAGGTAAGGGTTGCGATTTCACATAACCAAAGGGGAAGATTGGGTTTGAGATTTTCTTGTTGAGTCTTTCCAATGAGGGTTGAAAAATTTTACATGACCAAGGTAGAGGAAAAGGTTTAACCGTTTGAGATTTTCCTGTTGGGTTGTTCTAATGAGTGTTGAAACATTTTACATAACCAAGGGGGAGGCAAGGGTTTGAGATTTTACACATCCAAGGGGCAAGGGTTTGAGATTTTACATAACCAAGGGGGAGGCAAGGGATTGAGATTTCACAAAACCAAGGGGGAGGCAAGGGTTTGGGATTTTACATGACCAAGGGGGAGGCAAGGGTTTTGGATTTTTCATAACCAAGGGGGAGGCAACAGTTTGAGATTTTTTTGTTGAGTCTTTCTGATGAGGGTTGAAAAATTTTACATGACCAAGAGGGAGGACAGGTTTTGAGATTTGGTAAAATTTGCTGTTGATTTGAAAGGTTTAGAATAATTATGCAAAATCTACAAATTCAAAAAGTGCTCTAAATTTTAGACATTTTTTGAAAGCTAACAAGGGAACGATTTGAGGTATCTATACTTCCAATTTGAACTGGAGCACAATCAGTGAAACAAAAAACATGGCCCGAGCCTCCTACAACCAATATTTCAGCAGTCCAAATTATTTTTCTTTTTTTTACGTACCCAACAAGGGAACTTTTTGAATTGGTGCTTTCCGATTCGAACGAAACCGAATTAGATCGAAAGAGCATGCCTTAGAACCCCTGTAACTAAAATTTCAACTCCTAAAGCCCATTTTTGGGTTTTTGGCGAATTTTTGAAAATTTTAAAAATTTTCAAAAAAGCTATTTCGAGAGCTTTTTCTTCAACTTTTTACAAAATGTAATGATTTTTTCGGCAAAGTAAACCATCCTCCTAGATTTGCTATAGGTAGGTACTTAAGCTATTCTGGAGTCTCTGGCGATTTTTCAATTTTCTTCAAAAATTTCAAATCGCTCCGGAGCTGGAGGAGCCAAAAATGATTTTTTTGAACTTATAACTTTTATCTAGGCTTATTGGAGAGGCACTGGGCATTGAGCATCCTCTCGACTGTTTTAGAAGTTCATTTTTGACCCCTTCGAAGCAATTTGAAATTTCTGGAAAAAATCAAAAATACCTGCAGGCTCCAGAATAGTTTAAAACTAGTAGGTTTTGATGTGTGGGAGTTGAATTGAAGGAATTATTCGTATTGGTTCACTTTTCTCGAAAAAATTTGTATTTCACAAAAAAGTTTGAGCATCGTACTTGAAAAACTGAAAATGGTGCAAATTCGAACTTGTTTTTTTTTCAATTTTTCGAGTCGAACGAGCTGAATTCACCATTTTGATTCCATTATACGAACACCAGGTATTTTTAAAAAAGATGTTCAAATTCAATTAAGGCGGAAATAGCCGCAGGAGGTTGATATTGTTTTTGTTTTGATTCAAATAATCCTGAAAGACTGACCAGTTCAAATGAATGAAAAAAAAACGTCGCAATATTACTTTGAAAAAATACTATACCTACACACACACACAGAGAACCCGTTTATTCGTATACCTACGCGCGATTTTACAGACGTAAGGTGGGAAAATTACTCATTGTTGAATTTACAACTTGTTTACGTGGTTTGAATTTGGAACATCTTTCTAGGCGCTACTTGTATTAAGTACATAGGTAGTAGGTACAAAAGAAAACGGTATTTTATTCGTGTACTTATAATAGCTTCAGGTGTTAATCTGATAGTTGTTTTTTTTTTTTTTCAACAAAACGAATCGATTGACAGTTCACACGTATTTAGTCATAATGATGAAATATTACCGGGGTTTCCTGTACTTAAGCTTCAATGCATCATATGTAGTCAAGTTTTTTTTTTAGGAAAATTAACAAACTGATGTACTTACGTAATTATAGTACGAGCGATATTTATAATTATTTAATTCGGCGATTTACAAATTTATAAGCGAGTTTGGTGTTTGCTAATCTGATAAATAGGTATCGAATCATCGCGATATTTGAATATTTCAGCCGATTACTGATCTAACAATAAGTCGCTTATTTTAATGACTCGAAGCGTTGAAAGGATAATATAAACCAAGTAATTTGTTTTATTGCCAGTGACTGTACTATAGGCCATGAATCACCTCATTTATATCATCAGTGTGTATATACCTAATTGTACTTTATTATTATTATCATTTTTTTTTTTTTTTGAGAACAATTAATTAATGGCGAGTAATATTTTATGGAGGATATCTCCCTCATTGTGTATTCAATTTTATAATTTTACTAGTGAAAAATTACGCGTTAGTTAAACTCGACTTGGGATTTTTATAGTGAAATTTGTACCTATTTATAATTTTGTTTATTCTTTGTTTTTCAGGTTTGCCAACCCCTGGCAAGGTATTCGCAAAAAACTATCGCAATTGGAGTGCAAATACTCGAATATATCGCTATTCCTGCTGTATCGCTGAACAACCATCATGGAGGCTGTGGCAACGCAATACGAACACGCTGCAGGTAATGACCATTGCTCCACTATTCACCTACCCCCTCCCCCCCACCGATATATGCTACATGATCCAGAATTTTCAACGAAATAATCAGATGTGGTGAGACAACTGACGTCGACATTTTCTTATTTTCGACAATTTTGTAGCTGGACTGAGAATTTGGAACATTTGTTCGATAACCGAATGACAATCGAATTTTTCATAATTATGAGTACAAGTCGTACAACCATAAAGTATAATTACCTATACCATTACTGATTAGCGTTATTTTTTTGCACCATTACAGATTCAATTCCAGAAAGTCAAAACCTGTTCCTAATATCGAGTAAGTTCAAGTTGACTAAAATCTTTGTATAGTTTAAATTAAGTTGAATTTTGTTTCTTTAACACGTGACATTGGGTATCGCTTTCACTCGCAAATTATTCAGCTTGCAAAATGTGAGACGAGTTTGGATTTTTATAAATCATCTTTATAGTCCGGCATATGACAATAGGAGTAATAGCACACTCCCCCCCCCTCGATCCTCCGGGACAACTTTTTTCTTACATGGGACATCCTAAGGAACATTTTAAAGCAAACTTGCCCAAAAAAAAGTTGGTTTTACTTACAAAATGGCGGCCATTTTGATTGACAGGTCAGCCGAAATCGCAGATTTTGCGTTTCAACACAAGACTTGCACGAAATTTTTCAAACTTTACAAAGGTAGATCGAAAGATCATGCAAGAATTTATCACCTGTCAAAATTTCAAGTGCTAAAGTGCGTTTTTCGATTTTTGGTGAATTTTTGAAAATCCAATTTAGGCCAAAAATGAGAGAAAAACACAAAATTTTACCAAACTGACCAAGAAAGCTGAAATTTGGGAGATACCCTATTTTCGACATGCCAAATCAATGGGAAACGGTTTCAACCCGTTTTGAGCAGTTCTGGAGCCTCCAGCAGATTTTTGAAACTCGAAATTCTCACAAAATTCCATCAAATTGGAGTTGTAAAACTGAAATTTATTCTAAAAACTAATTTCAATACGCTACGAAGTACTGCAGATGAATTTCAAGTCGTTTTGGAGCCTCCAGCAACTTCTTGAAAATTTATGAAGCCTCCAGCAGATTTTTGAAACTTTAAATTCTAATAAAATTTCATCAAATTTCATCAAATGAAGATGGAAAGCTGAAAGTTGCTCTACGCTCCAATTTTAACACCCTCTGAAAACGACTTCAGGTGGGTTCAAGTCATTTTAGGGCCTCCAGCGACTTTTTTGAAAATTACTGGAGCCTCCAGTAGATTTTTTAAACTTAAAATTTCCCCAAAATTTCATCAAACTGAGGTGGAGAGTTGAAATTCATTCTGCAAACTAATTTCAATACGCTACGAAGTGGACTGCTGGTGGATTTAAAGTCGTTTTGGAGCCTACAGCGACTTTTTGAAAGGTTGTATGACATTTTTTTGGAAAATTGAAATTTCCTAAAAGTAGCTGGAAGCTTCAAAACCATTTGAAACCACCAAGTAGTCTGCGAAGTAAATTTCAGCTTGCCAACTCCATTTGATTAATTAATGTGGGGGAAATTTCAAGTTTCAAAAATCTACTGGAGGCTCCAGTAATTTTCAAAAAAGTCGCTGGAAGCTCTAAAATGACTTGAACTCATCTGAAGTCGTTTTCAGAGGGTGTTAAAATTGGAGTGTAGAGTAAATTTCAGCTTTCCATCTCCATTTGATGAAATTTTGTGAAAATTTAAAGTTTCAAAAATCTGCTGGAGGCTCCAGTAATTTTCAAAAAAGTCGCTGAAGGCCCTCAAATGACTTGAACCCACCTGAAGTTGTTTTCAGAGAGTGTTAAAATTGGAGTGTAGAGTAAATTTCAGCTTTCCATCTTCATTTGAAGAGTGATATTCCAAAACTCGCTTTGTCCATTTTTATCAAAGTTGGGTTTTCAGTGGTACCTGTTAGATGAAGTATTAACTCACATTCCTACATCATCAACCTACCAAAATGAGGTGTTAAACTCACCTAAATAGACAATTCACTAAAAATTAAAAAAAAGATAATGTTCCAAAACGCGCTTTGTCCATTTTTATTGAAATTTTTTTCAGCAGTATTTAATGGATGTAATGTGTATACCTACACTCCTACATCTTAAGTCCACTCGAATTAAGTGCTAAACTCGCCTAAAAAGCCAATTTACCCGTTTAAAGGGAAACTGTTTTTCCTCTCTCCTGAAAAGTTGTGAAAATGGACAAAGCGAGGTTTGGAATATCACTCTTCATTGATGAAATTTGATGAAATTTTGTGAAAATTTAAAGTTTCAAAAATCTGCTGGAGGCTTCAGGAATTTTCAAAAAGTCGCTGGAGGCTCCAAAACGACTTGAAATTCACCTGCAGTACTTCGTAGCGTATTGAAATTAGTTTTTAGAATAAATTTTAGCTTTTCAACTCCAATTTGATGGAATTTTGTGGGAATTTCGAGTTTCAAAAATCTGCTGGAGGCTCCAGAACTGCTCAAAACGGGTTGAAACCGTTTCCAATCGATTTGGCATGTCGAAAATAGGGTATATCCCAAAGTTCAGCTTTCTGGGTCAATTTGGTAAAGTTTTGATTTTTTACCTCATTTTTGGCATAAATTGGATTTTCAAAAATTCACCAAAAATCGAAAAACGCACTTTAGCACTTGAAATTTTGACAGGTGATGAATTTTTGCATGATCTTTCGATCTACCTTTGTAAAGTTTGAAAAATTTCTTGCAAATCCTGTGTTGAAACGCAAAATCTGCGATTTCGGCTGACCTGTCAATCAAAATGGCCGCCATTTTGTAAGTAAGGCCAACTTTTTTTTTGGCAACTTTGCATTAAAATGTTCCTTAGGATGTCCTCTTTAAGAAAAAAGTTGTCCCGGAGGATCGGCGGGGGGGGGGTGCAATTACTCCTATTGTCATGTGCCGGACTATTACGTACCTATATTATCTACAGAAATAGCTTTAAAATAATCTATGAGAGCTCTTGATTTGAAATTTCGCTTTCGTGCCCTCTCATCCTCATGGCTGTCGAGAGCCAATCAAGTATTTTATCGGTGCAGCTGATTTTTGTAAATTTGAAGCTCTTCTCACATAGGTATTTCATTTCACAAGTTGATAGATTTTTGCAAAAGTAGCTTAACTACTCATTTTTTTCTCCTCGAATCGACAGATGCATTACTACTTACGTTACTTACTTATCTCGATTGATTATTATTTATTTATGATGGAAATTGCGTTTTACAGGTAAAGAAGTAGACACATGGTTTCTCATGAGCAATCCTCTGCCGGTGCTCGGTGTAGTCGCATTATATCTTTTATTCGTAACGAAATATGGTCCAGAATTCATGAAGGATCGCAAACCTTTAAATATCAAATTTATCATTATGGTGTACAATCTATATCAAACTATTTACAACGCTTTTATTGTATCCAAAGTAAGTATTTCCTAATTTTTCTTTCTATAATTATTGAAATTTATCAATAGTATGCACATTTGCATTAGAATAAGTATAGGTACCTATAAGAAAAAAAATTACCTCTTCACTCGAAACCACAACAACAATATGTAGGTAGAAAATATTTCAAACTGATCGTCGGTCCCGCGTGCCCTTTTTTAATCGCCTGGTAGGTACCTTGAAGTAGGTACTCGTATTTCTAAAATTACCAAATATCCGACATATCTGATGATTGAAATTGATTTCGAGCGTTTGTTTATCTAAATATGGAAATTCGACCTTAATCCGATTACCTACTCGGTATATTGTTTTCAAATAATACCTACTTTTTTTTTTTTATTGGTGGGATATTTTCGTGCGATTTTCGTAATACGCCGCGAAACAGCTGTGACTCCTGTTATCACACACCGCATCTCTCAGCACGTTATAAGTAAATCTTTAAGTATCTAATTTCAATGGCGATAACACTATTGAAATGAGATAATACCTACCTGAACGAGATTTAGATACATGTTCAAAATTGCTGAGAGAGGATGAAAACTATTCGATGAATGAAAATCAATTTTTATCGTTGAATGAGGTTGAAAAAGGTTCGAGTGTTTGGTTGAGGTTATTTTGTATCACGTTCTCAAATTTGATTCCAAATTTTGGGAGAAAATGCCCCTGGCCTTTGAAATTCTCCATTTTTCAGATTATTTAGGTGTTTCAAAATGATATCAAAATTTATCTGCATTGATGTAATCTTCGAGTAATTTGAACCGTATAAAATGAGAATTTTTAGCATGAAGAGGAGTGTTTTTTCTTTTTTGGCACAAATGGTACCAGTTTTTCTACGTAAGAAGACGATGGTTTTTGACAGTGGAGAGCCACAGCATTGTTTTGACACAAAATTAATGTTTTTGAGCGTTTTGGAATAAAATGTTTTTTTTTTTGGGCCAAAAATAGGCATTTTTTGGGATGTGAGGGAGTATTTCTTGCCACAACAAAAACTTCAATTTTGGCCCAAAATAATCAATATTGTCGAAAAGTTAGTGATTTTGAAAAAAATTGGATGTTTTTGCACGAATGAATAATTTTGGCTCGAAATAGGCATTTTTTTTTGGGACTCAAGAGAGTAGGTATTCACTGTCACAAAAAAAAAACACTTTTTGCGCAAAAAGCAGATTTTTTTGATTTTGGGGGGGGAGGGGAGGGGAATGAAAAATTTTGCCTCGAAATAGGAATTTTTTGGCACACGAAAGAGTGTTTATTGCCACAAAAAAAACATTGAGTGATTTTGAAAAAAAATCTATGTTTTGGCGCAAAAAGCAGCACTTCTTGGCACTGATGAACAATTTTGGCATTACATGAGAATTTTGGATCGAAAAAGTATGCATTTTTTGGGACTCGAGAGAGTGTTTCTTGTCACCAAAAAAACACACTTTTGGCCCTAAGGAGCAATATCGTCAAAAAAATGAGTGATTTTGAAAAAAAAACTGTTTTGGCGCAAAGGAGGAATCAATTCACCAACTCTCTCCAAAACTTGCGTTCGAAAGATTGAAGACTATATCCTACTCACTCAATAATGTTGGGAAATTTCAAGGCTAACTCCTTTTCCATGAGATTCCACTTGATATTTTGGGTGAATGGACTTCTCTAAAACAAATTTACCTAAATACATATATTTTTACACTCTGCGTAGTAGGTAATTCAAAAAAAAAATTGTTTCAAATTATATCCTTAACGTAAGAATTTTTAGGACATCCTATATAATTGGTGCGGAAATATGCAGCATCAAAATTAAAAACGCCCTTTCATTAGAAACCCACCATCACATGGTTGGAATCACCTCGCTATATCTTCCATCCAATCAAATTTTATTACTACCTGTACCTCTACCTACCTTGGAATGCTGTGGAAAAAAAACAGTCCTGCGGTAGGTATAATTTACCAGCCTAAAAAGAGTGAAGGAACTATAATATCATCTGCGTAAACCACAAAACAGGCTACTTGCATGGTGGCAAATCCTGCATACTACATACGAAACATCCTGTAGAGTGTAGGTCTAGGTATGGCTACGGGTAAATCGATCTCGATCATTTCTGGTCACTAGGAAATAAATGTTGCTATATAGAGAACGAGCATTAAATCAAGTTCAAACACCATCACTTCCGAGTGCTGTAGATATTCCGTTTCCGAGACTGCAGATCGTATATACGACGAACGCAAGGTATTCTAGTCTACGAGTAGAAAAACAAAATAGCTACGCTTATATGTTATTTTTTTTAGAAAAGGAAAAATAAATAGAAAAAATAGCGTAAACGGGAAATTATTGTGGAACCTTGAATAAAGCTCATAGTAGATAACTTTCTCATTTATAAGAATTCCCACGTGACCGGGTATTCGTACGCTATAAATGAAAAAAGAGACCTCAAGGTTTCGTTCTTACGTTTAATTACTTTGGGCTAACGTTACGAATTAATAAAGTGCTACGACGTTGATGCAACCGATCTTACTCTATACAAATATGTATATGAACATCGCAAAAATCTTTAATAAGTTTTTTATTTTCTGCCGTATGTGTATTAACAATACACGTTTCATATAACGATAGATCGTAAAGTCGAATGACTTCGAATAATTAACATGCTGGCCAAATACAACGTAGACGAGTTTGAGGTGATGTGTGTGTTTTGGAGATTGTGTACCAAAGGTTTCGCGGATTGCCAAGTCAGGTTTGTTTTGAATACTTTGTATCGTATCGATGGATTTAACGACGTTTTTTTCATTAATTGCCTTATGAGGGCCGCAGGGGTTGGTATTTTTTGTGTCGAAATGGCGTGATTTTGAGAAATTAAATAGCTTCTGCGTTATTCGATTTTTTTAATGGGTGCTGTAAAAAAAATGCAGTAGCAATGATTTCATTTGTTGGCATGTTTGGAATTTTTTTTACACGAATAACACATTTTTTTCTTAATAAAAGAACTTATTGTTGCAGGATTATTAGTGTTTCTTTTGAAAAACGTTTGGTTATGGCTTTTTTCCAAAATTTGGCATTATATTCCCGCGCACAATTTTGTTGGCAGAAATTCAAAAAAAAAAACAGAAAATTCATGAAAACAATTTTCAGAAAAGCATTCAAAAAATCTAAGGTGTTTAAAAACTCCATAAGTACTTCTGCAAAAACCTCATCAAAATGAATAAAATCTTCAACAAAAAACAGTAGGTACGAAAAATTGCTTACATGTTGAAAAGTTTGTCAATAATTCCAACAACAAAGTTGGAACCATGTCAGTAGCTGAGCACGAAAGAGCAAATCTTCAAACTCAGAATGCTTATTGAGAAACCTTGCGAGTACAATGTTCCAGCAATGTTATGTTTTGTGGACTACAAAAAAACATTCAATTGGGTTCATTGGCAGAAGTTATGGGGGGGGGGGAGGGGGTCCTGCTGGAGATGGGTGTTTCAAAGCATCTAGTGTGGCTGATCAACAGTATGGCAAGGAATCAGCTAATATCCTGGCACTCCTGGCCAATAGGACAGCATCACAAAAATTCTACCCAGAAAAAGGAGTTCACCAAGGTTGTGTATTATCTCCCCTTCTATTTGATATGATATCTATAGAGACTACATCATCTGGGAAATGCTGCAAAAGACCATAGATGACTCAGATGATGGGAAGAAGGTTTCTTAATAGGCGGCCAACCACCAACTAGGGATGCTAAAGATAGTAAATACTGCTGATAATAACAGGACCTTTCATTAGTTCCGATGTTTTTGACCACTACCCGCTTAGCACTGACAAGATCGTCAGTGGCCTCGACAAAAGTATCGACATGATTTTACATGATTGTTTATTGAAAAAAGTCGGATCATTATCCACAAAGGGGTTAATCTAACTACCTTTAAGAACCTTTAAGATGATTGATTAAAAATTGACACTATTTTCAAAAACTATGATGAAAATGCAGATGATTGTCATTGCTGTCTACATTTGTATCTACAGTCATGTGCAAGATTTCGATATATTGTAGATACCTTTGTAGACCCATGATTGATATCAAAATTCAGGTCGTCTTGTCGATCCGATGTTGATGTCGACTATAAGATCGACAAAAGCATCTACAAAATTTTGATCTTTTATAGTTACTTTTGTCAATCTAATAATAGTCATCAACTTTGGCATTGGCAAGACTACCTTACAAAAGTATCTACAAAATGTCTTCATCAAGTAGATACTTCTGTAGATCTTGTAATTGGCATCAACCATCTGGTTAATATTAATGAGGAAGTTGATGTCAATTACAAGATCTATAAAATATTTTTAGAAATTTTGAAGTGTTTTCGACTCATTTGTCAATGTGAGTCGACAATACAATAAGAAAAATTTTCCAAGTCTAGAATAAGATGGACTGAATATTCTTTTAAGCTGGGTTTTATCCCTACCCAGGGCAAATTTTTTCTTTCAAAAACATTTTTTAGGGTGAAATATTTTTGAGAATAATTTCACTTGAATCAGAAAAAGAGTTTTGGGCACATTTCGCACATTTTCAATCAAAATTTGCTTCTTTTAGACTCAAAAAAATGACACCAATGTTGAGACCTTTTGAGACAAAAAATGAAGGGAGACGACGGTCGATTTTGATATCAACTTCTCACTTGTCATGTATCGACATTGGTGTCAACAAATGTTGTGTTGACAAGTGACGGATTAGAGATCTCATCTTTGATCTTTTCCATCGACTTTGGCATCGCTTGTGCTATGCGGGTATTTCCTAGAGTGAGACAGTTGTCTTGTCAAATCCTTATTGTGAATATTGTGATAGTACATACACATAAACAACTTGCCATCTTTTCCACGAGAATCACTAAAGATCCCGGAACTAAAACAAAATAGTTTTGGTGTTGGGATTTCAATTTCTGTCTTTTTTCCACAACTTCATTTTGATAAATTCTCATTTTACAACATTTATCATCATTCATTCAGATTATAATAAAAATTACTCAACAAATTAAGCAAAATATGCATTTAAAATGTTAAATTAATTACACCATCGGATTCCCAATGTCAAAATGTTCCATTTTTTAGACCCCTCGCAGGGTCCATTAGTCAATTTGGGCTTAAAATCCTAAAACTGAAACCGATTCATCCCAGTACCAAAACAACTTTTTCAATCAATCAATCCCATAGCAAATCCCAAAACCAAAATGAAAATTTAGAAGAACGAATCCCGAAACCAAATTCCAATTCCAAAATCATTTCAGTTTGGTACCACAGCTCTGCAAAAAAGTGAGAAAAGTGAACATGTTCTAATTGATTTGAGGATCATACCTTCTCTCTACTTTCTCCATTCTGAATAAAATCAAATCAAATTCCAGAAATTTTTATTTCTTATTAACAAATGCAGAAAAAAAAACTCTTAAATGGATGATATTCGCCAAAAGTCGAAATTTAAAAATACATTGCTATAAAAAGCCAAAAATTGAAGAAACAGAGAAATATTCAAAATGATTTAAGTTACTTACATCAAAATGTTGCTGTTACTCACATATTTTTAATTCTTTTATTTGTTTATTTTACCGTTTTTCTCATTAGTTATCACCAATGATGTTATTTTATCAATTATTGATATACTTTTACCATCTTACACCCTTACTTCATAGATATAATCAGATCAATCACTCAATATCTGTAGAGTCAAAATTCCTGAAAAATAATGACAAATGACGAAAAATTATAGGAGTAAGGAGTGGAGTAAGAGTGTTGACAGTTCCTTTTGAGTGAGTAAGGAGTGAATAAGGTAAGGTTGCCAAAATCATACTAGCACCCAAATCATACCAGATACCGGAACTAGCCTATCTGAAAATAGCACTTTCTACTGATAAAATATGTTACTAGCTTCCATTTCAAGGCAATACCACCTATAGTAAAAGGCCTGAGCGCTGTTTTGTGACGTCATCACTATTGGGGAGTACATACTCCGATAACACTATAGAAATGAATGCAATATTAATGCACTAGAACGAAATAAATCCCAAGAACATTTTATTTTGCGTTTTAAATCACATTCTGATATTTAATAATTAATTTAAGATCACTAAGGAATGATTTAAATGAACAAAATGAAAAAATGAGGTGATAAACAACACTGTTTTTCAACATTGAAGATGAAAGTTATGCATACACATGACAAAATTATACCTTTTGGAAGATATTACAAAACTCACTGGTGAAATATAATGAATAATTGTCGAATTTGTCCAAATCCCACTAAATTAAAATGATATCAACTCTAATTCCAATGTGTGTATTCCATTTCCATTTTCAACTACAGGTAAAAAACCACAGGACAGATAACTGTTTAGTTTCTTCAGCAGTGATATGATCGATAAAAACAATTTCTCTGATTTTGCTGACCAACTTGAGTGATAAAATTGATGATTCGAACACTTTCAGCAAATTGGTTTGAGATTTTGATGGTTTCTTGATCAGATATCCATTGTAGTTGGATGGTTGTATTCTTGTATTCACTATGCAGGTTTAAAACTCATTGAAGATTTTATGGTGCACTATTCATTTCACTGCAACGTTATTCAAGTAAAACACAGGCACTAGTACACATCAGTTTTCATTTTTATTCACTTCACAAGATATCTACACATCCAAATCACACAACAGTCACAACACAAACAGATCGCGAAAAATTCACTTTTGTACAAAAATAAATGATAATCCAACACCACCAGTAGATGAAAACAACAATATTTCATCACTGTACCACATTTTAGAACGAATTTAATTAATTAGTCATCATTTTAATAACTTTTTCAACGAAAGTTTTACTCAATTTCACGAATTCGCCATTTAATCATACGTTAAAATTCAAATGGTAAACACAATCGAGTCCCCTTAAGGTGTGACGTCAGAAGGTGATAACGATTCAGCGCTCAGGCCTTTTACTATAGGTGGTATTGTTCAAGGTCCCTGATACCAATATTGGCCAAATTGAATCATTTGTGTTTTTTTATCACGTTTTTTTAGAAAAATTGCATCTTCCGTTAGAAAAACTGACCTGTTATGTAACGTAAGTGCGACAAAACAATTTTGAAAAGCTAAGTTACGTTTGATCCTCGCAAAAGTATGTAATATTACCTACATTTAGAGATATTTATGAAAAAATGTCATCAACATCAACCTGAGTGAGAGAAGATTGATGTTGAAAAATGCAAGTTGCTCAAATCGTACTTGTTGATGGTTGTTCAAATCATACCATGATTTCAATACAGATGTAATGTCATCAACCGATGAGAAGAAAATATATGGAATATGGTCTGCGGATGATATGGAGGGCTCTTTGGAGGAATATGATGAATATGAAAACCCAACCCCACCTTTCTTTGACATTTTAGAGGCATTGTAAGAAGTCGATCAGATGTAGGACCACATAAGGAAAATTAAAATTTGATTTTGAGCCTTACGGTGGTGGGAGGTCACAGAGCTTTATTTCTATCAATTTCATTCATGGATACAATTTGAGAAACTGGTGGTATGTATGATTTGAGCTACTAGGTCCCTAAATCGTACCTTTTTGAGACCTTTGCGTGGATTCAAATAACACCTTTGCTATTTGAAATGCAGTTTTGGTTTTTGCGCTAAAAGTTAGGCAAAAGACCAAGGTACAATTTGGTGCATGAATGGTTTCCAAAAATTAATTAGAGCACGGTCCCGGTTGAAAAAACTAAAAAGTGGTACCTACGATTTGGGCAACCTTACCATATAATGAGTAAATTTCAAAATTAGGAGTGTAGAGTGGAGTTTGGAGTGTGATGAAAATGCTTGGAGTAAAAAGCATTCCTCCGGAGTTCTGAAACTAGCACTATTGCAACACTGAATTTATTATTCTATTATGTATTGGCAATTCCAGTAAGGGAGACTTACTGTATCACAAATCACAACATTTTTTCGCTCAAGTAGTGATTTTATTTTCAGCTGATAAATTTATTAAGGAAATTGAAATCCTTTCTCATTTTTTCAAAAAATATCAATTTTTGATCAAGAAATAGGTAGGTAGGTAGGTACTTACCTGACATTTTCAAACTAAATTTTACTCACTTTTGAACCTCTAGACTTGTAAAATGATAACATTTCTTATAAATTCTGATTATTATTCACTTCAATAAAAAGTTTTTAATCTTTCCCATATTCATCACTTTTCTATGGAAAAGTTGAAAAATTTTGACTTTTCCATAGAAAAATTAATAAAATTCCACAGCCAATATAAATGCTTCCATTGTGAATACAAATTTGACTTTTCTGTAGAAAAATTCCATGGCCACTATAAAGGAAGCTTGAATCCAACTTTTCTTTGACACGTGTGGTGGTGTGGTGAGCCGGACACTTGGAGTGGAAATACCAGCTGGAAAAAATCTTGAAAATTACCTGCTATAAATCAAATTTATTTTAAAATTCTCATTACATAGGTACTACATAATTTAATCAACATTAAATTTTTATTTTAAAATAGAGGAAGTCTTACATCATTGCATCCGCTACCCCCCGTCCTCCTCTTGGAACATAATTTTCATCAAACATAACGCATGTACAAGTGTACATATTATAGCAGCATATCTATGTGTGATATACTTGTACCTATGTACAGTAGGTATGCATGAAGGAAGAAATAAGGTAAACATGCCGCAAGCGTGCATGTTCAATGTACTCTGCTCTGGTAACCAGTTCTCTGGATATTTGAACCTGAAAAATCAGATTATCGATACCTCGATGGCAAATCGAACACTTAAGTAGAGGCTATATAGGTACCCGAATAGGTAACCTTAAACTTGAACTCTAAATAAATGGTATTTATAGCGAATGTATAGCTTACGGTTAGAGGAATCGTTTTGCGATTTACCTACGTGTTTATTTTTATGATACAGTGGGCGTTTCTTACATGATCTGGGTGGTATTATGAACATGGAAATTTATAATAATTATTAACGCAGGCCTAATACAACGTTAACTCGAGTCTATGATGGAAAAAATCGTTTTTTAAGTGAGAACAGGAAAAACGTGTAAATTCTTTATTTTGAAACATTGAACCTTCAATTTAAAATAGAAGAATTGGAGTGTGAAAAAAATGTAAATCTCGTTAATAGCTTATTAAGTGGTTTTATTCGTCGGAAAACTCCAATTATGTGAGCTCGATCGTGTTTGGATTCGAGCATTTTTGTTTTCTAGTTGGAAGTCCTGCTTTTTTTATTTCGAAATTTTGGACGCCCTGTCTTCTAAAAAGAGAAGTAAAATCTATGTCTGAGTAGTCGAGAGGTTCCCTTATTGTGAGTAATCGTGTCATCGTGTCAAAAATTACAAAAGAGGACATCAGTGACCTATGAATATATTTACTGCGTTTGTCGACTGCGAATTAATAAAAATGTTGAAAGCTTTCAGTGTACTTTGACCGTACTAGGCCTATATAGTTCACATACTCGTAAATACTTACATCAGACTTCTAAATTTAGGATTTTAGTTCACACCTCGTGAAATTTTTTTTCGAAAAGGAGTGCCAGGAAACTAAACTCTAATTGCTCGAAATCAAGTTCGCTTTTCACTCGTAAAATCGCAATATGTCGATGAATTATGAGATCTCGATAAAACTAAGGTGGAAAAAAAAAATCAGACAGTGTATTCAATTAACCTTAGCACCTTCTCCTTCACCTTCGGCGTATAGGTAGTCAATAGCTTCTTACGAAAGCTCGATTTCGTGCTCGTAGGATGGATTCGGATATACCCACCTGTATTCAGCAGGTTACTAATTATTACGTAGTTATGCATTCTCATTATCGGTGTTTCTCGTTTCGGAAATCATTCATGTACGAAATTAAATTTGATACAAATTAACTGTTGGTGTTCTTTTTTTTTTTTTTTTTTTTTTTACTGCATTACTGGTTTTTATAACGGGAAATTATTTCAAAATGTGTGTCGCTTTAGTTAAAACACTATAATGTGTGATATATTTTTTTTCATTGAACACAGCCACATGTTGCTACTATATTTACTACGTTAGTCTTGATACGATTGATAAAAAAAAGAGAACTATATTAAATTCAGGCGAACTTTTAATACCTACTTCTTAATTACCCAACGCAACCAGTTTTTTGTAATTTCGACCACCAACTGGTATCGACTATACTTAAAATGTGGTAATAATTGGCTATTAAATTATTACACGCGCTATTGGTCAAATCAAATACCATACTATACGCACGTGTCTGTGGCAGGTACTCGTATCGAAATTTTTTAAAAACCCCGCGAGGGCGCGTTTATTTGATCAATAATGGGCACGCGTTTGAAGAAATGTAATGAAATGATGATGATTAATTAGATATGCAACGTTTTCGTCATCATGCGTAGTTACTTACACATTGATCAAATATGGAAAATTTCCCCAATGACAATGACCGACTGAATAGTAAATATATATTATTAGTCGTTCCTATTTCGATTTTCACATACTCGTGCTAGAATTTTTTCCCCCCTTTATATAACCTTGATGTTGTAAGTAATATTGTATGTTAGTTTTTTAGTTTTTGGAATAATTTATCTCGGTTTATTGTTTAGGCCTACTTTTTGTGTTTTTATTTATAACATATTTTTTTATTTCTTTTTGTAGATGTTTACTACGCCTGGAGCTGTGAATTATATATGGAAACATTGTTGCCATCCTGTTGATCCGGCTGTTAATCCGTATTATAAACATGTGAGTAATGTTTTCTCGAGATTAAGTTACTTGTCGTGTGGTGAAGTAACGTGTATTTTTGGTGATTCGAGAATGTCAAAAGACGGAAGTTGAATAATTATGGAAAATTCTATATTTTGAGTTGAAAAAAAAATATCATTTTTTGGATGAAATGAAGGGTACAGAGAAAAAAATAGATACGTCGAAAATTTTCAAAAAATGAGCTCAAGGTCGAATTAAGTAAATCCTCATTGAGGAGTGAAAAAATGTACTCCATTTAGATTTTGAAAAAAATCTATGTTTTGTAGTGAAATGGTCTTTAAGAAATAGAGGAAGAGAGAGAAATGAACCGAGACCAAATCAGAGGCAGAAGGAAGAAAATTACAACGTTGATAACTACTTAGAATGCGCAAAATTTTTCATCATGTCATCTTAATAATCGATTTCCATCAAAATTCAAGTCATTGCAAAACACTAGTTGTTATCGTTAGATTTAGAATGAATGCAGAAGGGCAATTATTACAAGAATATAATCGTGAAGGGGGTGAAGATGAGCAGTATTCCCTAGGAAAGGAATAGTTGCTTATGTCCTAGCTAGCTCAGTATAGGGTTGTTGTAATCATCCTAAATAACGGTACACATTAATTACGAGATACAGTACTTGATAAACATAACTCGAATGTACTTATTATGCATGTATATGTGTCATCCCGCAGGTAATGGGCTCATTTGGTCGATATTGAGTTATGGGTGGGGAGGGGGTGAAGTAGACCTCCGAAGCAATCATATGAGCTGGATAAAAGCCCAAAAAGTGCAAAAAAAACTCCAAAAGAAATCCATGATTAAAAATTTGAAAAGCTCAATTTTTGAGAAAATCGTCTTCAAAGTTTTTTTTCTGAAAAAAACTGAAATTTCATGTAATCCCAAAACCTTCATACCTAAAATTGAAGATTATTGTTTCTGATATCAAATACAGTGGAACCTCAATAACTCGAAATCCAAGGGGAATGGTCATTCATTCAGCTTGTAGAGGTTTTTGAGATAATCAGTTTCGAGTTATGCAGGTAAGATTTTGAGAGCAATCGAGTTATAGAGGTTTTACGAAATGAATGAATTGAGAGATATGTAAGTGCATAAAAGATAGGAGTGGATAGAAGTATGAATTGAAATATTCAAGTTATAGAGGTAAATGCCAGACAACGTTTGACTTATAGAGGCTTTCTCACTATTTTCGGCAAAAATTTAGCTTCGAGTTATGACTGAGATAATGTAAGTGCATAAAAGATAGAAGTATGAATTGAAATATTCGAGTTATAAGAGGTCCTGGGTTCAAATCCCGCTAGAAACGCAGGCGTCAATGTGTAATGTAATGTATACATTGTAGTGCATTTAACATCTATTACATGTTGAGCTCCGAGCACCAGAACGGCAGAGGCAACAGAAATGCACGCAATCTGTTGCCAGTATCAAAAAGCTGTAACTGGTTGAGCACCTATAGGTAGCGGTGATTACTGAACTCAGGGTTGTAAAAACCCGGCTTGCGATGTATGAGCTACTTTGTAGATAGCGTAGAAAGCAACGGGAAACTACTACGTATTAGCTCAAAAAATGTTGATTCCCTAGAATAATTGCAGTGGCATATGGGCATTCGCCTCACCCTGTTAGGGTACCACTTAATGCGATTTCCAATGTCCTGTAAAGGATTGGCGAGTCCGCTATCACCAGGAGCGCTACTGTCACATGTTGATTATGGGATACGAGGTTATCACACACCATTGTTGATTATGGTGGTGTACAGATTCAAGATGTTTTTTCAATTAATTATTAAATTATATTATTGTTTTGACGAAAGTGGATGATTGTAATGTGAAAGGAATATGATGCCATATATCACAAAGTGTACATTATTCTCAAAAATCATCTTCATGAGAAATGATACTGTACTAGGGTGTCCAAAACTTAGTTCATGTTATCAAAATTCGTGTATATCTCGAGAACGGAGCCTTTAGCAAAAAAAAACTGATGACATTGATCTGAAAGTAAATTTAATCCTCTACAATTTTGTTCATAACATTTTCCATCTTTGGATGTACTGTTCCCTCAGAAATTCAACTTTTATGCCAAAACATACAAATGCCAAAAAATGAAAAACTGTTTACGTGCGTGTATCTCAAGAACCGCTGCATCCTAGGGAAAGTTAATTACACTCCACTAAAAGAAAATTTCAGCCTCTACAATTTTGTTCATAACTATTTTTATCGTAGGATGTACTGTTTGTCCAGAAACTCAACATTGATGTCAAAATGCATGAATTCAACATTGTTCTTTTTTTGTGAAATTCATGTTTTTTGACATAAAAGTTGACTTTCCTGACGAATGGTGTATCCCAGTGAAAAAATGGTAAGGAACAAAATTGTAGAAGATAAAATTCCCTTTCCGATTAAGGTTATCAGTTAGTCCTAGGAGGCTCCGTTCTCTAGATGTATGCCAACTTTTACAATAAACCCATTGTTATCCTAATGTTTATTGTAAAATCATCCCATAACCAACAGCCTGCAACCAAGATCTGTAGAGCGCGTACTTTGGTAGCGGACTTGCCAATATGGAACCACGATGATGACAACAGAGGTAAACACCCGACAACGTACGACTTGTAGAGGCTTTCTCACTATTTTCTGTAAAATTTTAGCTTCGAGTTATGACTGGTTTGTGTAGTAAATTTCGACTTATCTGAGTAAAGTCAACATTGAGTGTTATGGAGATTTCAAGGGGAATGTAGGTTAGTTCGGCTAATAGAGGTTTTCGAGTTGAAGAGTTTCGAGTTATCGAGGTTCCACTGTACTCAATCTTTTCATGATTATGAGTATTTTAAGCCTGAAAAACAATGATTAATAAATTAAAATTTTGTATAAAAATTCATTACTCTGTTCAAAAGCAAAAAAAAAAAATTATTAAATTACATTTTCTGTCAAAATTCAACTTGTAAAAATAAAAATCGTAAAATTTTTTTTTCAAATTTCTTCCCAAGGTGCGATTTGAGCCCATACCTCCTGTTCCGCAATCCGTTATCAGTGCCACATGGCTAGCGCTGCACCTACAGGGTGCTCAGAAATATCGAGTACCCCTAAGAAAGTTTTTCATTAAAAATATAGTTTGGCAAAGTGAAATAGATGCATATGATTGGTGGAATGTTATCCCTTCAGTCCAACAACCAATCATGTGCTATCGTTATTATCATTCACTGTGACCAACCAAAGTATTTTAGTATAAAACTTTTTTAGGGGTACTCGATATTTCCGGGCACCCTGTCTGTACATAAAACGTGTTTTTTAATGGTATACATGTGGCAACTAGGTGCAGTATAATTTGGAGGGGATTTTTTCAGAAGTCTTCGGAAATGAATTTACTGCGAAAAAACAAAATCAACCAAATTGGCCCTTCTTGGAAAAACTGTAGTTCCGTTTTTCTCCGCTTGGGGCGCACCTGCGGCCTTGATACTTCAACACGCGATAGTTGGATATGTTCTACATCAAAATCCATCAAAACCTCAATTATCAATTCTCACTTTTTCACTAAAAACACGATTATCCCAATAAATAGAAACGACCAAATGGGCCCATTACCTATGGAATGACATAATTTAGAAAACATTACTCCAAAATGTCAACTTTGAAGCAATTGTAGCCAGCTGAGCCACCAAAGAGTGAAATTTTTGCAGCGGCCAAGACCTTCGGCTGGAATTGGCTCTGCTGCCAGCCACAGTGATGTGGTTGCCATAGCTACCACCAATCATTTTGTTGTCAGCGCAGGGCTCTAGTATTAATCAGAAAAAGACTATGCCATGGTCTCCCAAAAAGGACACCCCCATAGCATTAATTATATCAATATGTGACAAGGAACCAACTATGGCGAATTGCCGAAACCAAGTGAAGATTTAGTGTCAAAATATTACGTTATATGTCTTGCGATCATGTGATCTCAAGAGCAAGATCTATAAGCTTTTAGCAGGAACTCTGGGTTGACACGTACCACTACATTTGGCGGGATCGTTTAATGACCTGACGTCATTCTACTTATAGATTCACATTTACACGTCACCAAATACTTTCAGTATAGGGCCTAGCAGGGTGTCTACTCTACAGCATAAAAAAAGTACAAATTTACGAAAAAAGCTCAATATTTGAAAATGACCCAAAAAAGTATGAGAAACTGCTCAAAATGTACAAAATTTATGAAATTTGTACAAAATTTTGAAAAGATTTAAATGTTAATTTGCTGACAAAATTACCATAATGTATCCTCAAAATTTTTATTTTCTTCAAAAGCTTTTGCCCTCGCTTCGCTTGGACTAAATTATTGTTTTCTGTATTTTCTCAAATTATTCATTGTGTTTGGAAAGTAGCTAGTTTTAAATGAACTTTTTAAAATGTCATTGGTGGAAAAACTGGATCGCATCGGCTCTCAACGACCCAGACTACACCGCTCTGATTTTTTTCCAAAAATTTTTATATGGTCGATGTTTTTACTAAATATGTAGTCATTGAACTAAAATTTCGCGCAAAAATTGCGAGAAAAAGTGATGAAAATAGGTTGAAACTTCGAAAAGTGATGAAAAAAGTATCAAAAAATGATGTCAATCAGAAAAAAGTCTGAAATTTCAAAAAAATTAGGCAAAAACTGGGTGAGAAAGTGTTAAAAACATTTTAAAATTACATAAAAATGCGAAAAGCGCTTAAAAATCACTTAAAAATTATAACATTATCCGATGCTCTAATTACAATAACTGATGGAATTTCAATGTAATGAGATATAAAAGATCGGGACCGGACAATTTTAATAACATAAAGCGATTTATAACATTAACCGTTATAATAATAAGCGATTTTTACTGTATTAAAAATATAGTGTACGAAAAAAATACGATAAAAGTACCTACGAAAAAGGTACGGAAATTTTGTTTTTTGGATTTAGTAGACACCCTGCCTAGGAGCTGGGGTACATAAAATGAGCACCACCATAAGCGGTGAAGGCATACTGCACTATGTCACACTAATTTTTAGACTTTTGCTAAATTTTTTCATGATAACCCTTTTTCAACTTTTGCTCCAAAATACATTGAAAATGTCTGTTGAAAATCATCTCAAATTGAAAAAGTTTTATTAAAATTTGCCCAAAAATAGCAAAACAAAAAAAAATGTGAAACATTGTGAAAATGTATTAAAAATAAGCTAAAAACACCCAAAAAGCGTAAAAAAATTCATAAATAGTAAATACACAAAACTGGTGAAATTTTAGCAAAATTTAGAAAAATTCTATTATGAAAATGGCAAAAAACATGTTTTAAACATGTTGAAATTGGCGTAAAAACGCTGGAAAAAAGTACTAAAATTATCAAAAATTGCAAATAATTAAAATTGTTTGAATGACATGAAAAAAAATATAAATCATATTTTAGCAAAATTTTGCGAAATTTAATGAAAATCGCATATAACAGGATTTAAACGTATTGGAAATGACTTTAAAAAACCTTAAAATTATGAAAAACGAATAAAATTAAATTAAAATTGTAGTGAATAGAAAATGTTCAAAAAATCGTCATAAAAAGATTTCTCATCGAATTTTTTATTTTTATTTTTTTGCAAAATTTAACAAATCCTATATTTTGAGTTTGAAAAATTTTCAATTAAATTGCTCAAATTTTCATTGTGAATCATTCTATAAAATATGTTCTCATTGTTCTCTATGTTTTGAAATTTGAAAATAATCTCAAGTTTGTATCTTTCCTTATGAGCATTTAAGGAAGAGTACAATCTTATGTATGCATGTGTTCAATTTGTTGCTGATACCATATTTCTTCGAATCACCTCGTTACTAAAATTTCGTTTTTTAGCTATAATTATTATTTACTAAATTATGTACCTATGTACAATACTTCCTACACGATTACCAATGTTACGATAATTAAAATTAATATTTGTTTGTTTTTTTTTTCTTTACAGCTAAACGAAACAGCCTGGTTTTTCTTTTTCTCCAAAATTATGGATCTCTTAGATACAGTAAGTATGATGCTTGTTTGACCCTCACGCACTATTTCTTACCCTTAGGCAAAATTATATCATATAACACTATCGTTTCACCTACGTCGCATTTCCTAAACGTTTCCATTTTGGTAGGTAAGGTAACCTGCCCTAATATGGGAACCTTTTTGTAGAACCTGTATCACTCCGAACCTATTGCATATTTTTTAATTCTGTTTCCACTAAAACGTACTCAATACTCCAATCTACAACCCCCTTGTGTTGATTAAACAAAAAAAACAAAAATTATATGATTTTTTTTCGATCAAAAAAAAATTGCAATTTTGACAACAAAAAAAAAGTGGTCCTAATATGAGACCCCATGTTTTTTTTTTTAAATATAGGAAAAAAATGGAAATAGGATATAAAAACATTATATTTTGGTTAATAAACAATACAAATCGTTTGTACAGGATATATATGCCATTTTTATCAGTTTTGGTGTGCATTGGGCACATAAAGTCTAAATCTTCAGCTGTACATAGTTCACAGGCCCATTATTCAAATTTCATCCAATGTTAAAATTTTAAATGATTTTATTACGTTTTAAAGTGTTTTATGTCCATTTTTAACCTGTTCCAAGAAAGCTCAATGTAATTTGTATTACAAGATGGGGTCTCATATTAGGCAACTCATGGGGTCTCATATTAGGAAATCAGTGTTTTTTTTTTGATTTTCTCTAAATCCATAAAATCATAAAATAAATCACCAAACATGCCAGAATCATAAAATATAACATCTTGGCAGCACATTTATGTAAAGATATTAAAATTACCTTGCCTAGTTCCGAAATAATGCGTCCCCAAATACACCTCTAAAAATATTTCACGAAGTAAAAAAAATGTTATTGGCAATGTAATGAAAACATTTCACAGAAACTTGCCAGTTGAAAGGTGCAGCCTAGTTATTGACAAATACCTACTAGTACATGCAATCAGCTCTGGAGTGGGCTAATAAACAGCTGAGAAATCGAAGGGTCTCATATTAGGCAGGGTCTCATAATAGGGCAGGTTACCTTAGGTATCTACCTAAACTACCTGCGCGGAAAACACGTAAACAAAATGTAAAATAAGAATGTTTTTCATGTAGAATAAAATTGATCGAAGCACGAAGTCGAATATCCGCATTTTTTTCTCGCGTGGAAAAATTGAGAAATACGACATCGTGTTATAGAGTTTGAAAATAAAAAACAAACAAAAAACATAAAAGGGGAACGGTTCGGCTACCTATAAAGATACTACACCTATGAAAATAATTGAAAAGCGATAATTAACCGAGAGGGATTACTTAATTAACTCGTATAAGATCTAGATTATTATTTAGCATCGGAGTTGATTAACGTCAGTTTCAAGGCCGAAATCTTTCACAGCAGTGATTCGTTGCACCTTCCTCCGCCTCGACAATTTTTTTTCCTACGTACGTTTCGAGAAACGAGATTTTTATATATTCTGCAACTTGTTCGCGAGTATTATTATTAAAAATAATACGGTTTATTCGATTATCTCGTTACGAAAACCACGAATTGAAAATTCCGACATTTAGTACGTAAATAGTCGCATACTGTGCGAATGTGGCTTTCTCCGGGATCATTGAGCTCAGTAGGAGTGAAAGAAACACGAATGTCGATGACATCGTGTATTAATTTCGGCCAGAAAAGTCGTCAATAGGATCTGAATCTAGACTTGCCCACGTCAGTGACGTTACCCACATTCGTAGGCTACCTTGTCGGGGAAATCCAAATTCCACATCGTAAAAAAAATTACGAGGCGGAGACGAAGGGGAAACGGATTGGAAAAACATTCGAGTTGATCTCCCTTTTTCGTTTTGGTTTTGGCTGCAGACCAATTGCATGTGTGTATGTAAATCGATTAAATATACCGCGCGGTAGACTAGACTTAGACTTACGATGAGATTGACGATAATTATGAGGAAATTCTCGTCGAGTTTACAGTTTACGTAGGTTAGGTAAATTTTTTCCTCTAAGGTCATCGAATAAACAAAGCTATCATTGTTAAACGTAGTTCGAGTTACGATACAGATACCTACGTCTGTCTGAAGATATGTAATTACGAGTGTATTTCTCTTTATGTTTACAGGTATTTTTCATTTTGAGAAAGAAACAAAGCCATGTTACCTTTTTACACGTGTACCATCACGCTAATATGGTACTTTTCACGTGGGTCTACCTGAAATACATCAAAGGTATGTAAGATTATTCCTTACCTATACAATGACCAAATATGTGTTTGCAATTTGCATCGTGTTAAAATATAAAATATGCATACGGTAGCTATAGTTGCTGAGATATGCCTTGCAGATGTCTGATGACAATTAATGTCACTGTCACAGTCACACAGCTTCAACCACGTGGGCTTATAATATATGTATTATGGATTGGTCAGTCTAGGAAATGTACCTATATAGTTTTTGTTGAGACGTAATTCTTTGTTGTGCATGTGTATTTTTTATTTTTATTTTTTTTTCATTCGATGTGTTTTGGTCATCACTAATAATATTTTTGTTCTTTCCTTGAAATGTTTCTTTAACACGGCCATTAATTATGCGCCGTAATTACTTACCTAACGATGAAATGAGATTAGTATCTGTCAGTAGGTTTTCCGTTAGCGTTGCTACCGAATATTAGATGAGCTGAAAATTAATTCGTTATTAGGTATATTCTGCTGCTAATTTTGTCATGTCCTTTGGTTGAGGAAATACTGGAACTAATTTTATAGACGTTGAATAAATTTTACTCGAAAAGTTGGAATATCTGTTGAAAAGATTTTACCCTGGAAATGCTATAAAAGGGTAGGTACTCCCGAGTAAAATAGGTAAAATGCCACTGTTCTCGGATTTTTGAAATTTTCATGAAACATTGTTGGATACCTGTAGAAAAAATGTTGGAAGTAAAAAAAAATCACCACTCTTGCCCACAATGGCGAAAAAAACACATTTTTCGGAGGGGGGGAGGAATCGTACTTCAACGGGTTTTGAACAAAAAATTTTGAATTCAGCCAAAATATATAGAGGAAACACGAATCTAGCCACGTGAATTTTTTCAACATTTTTTGACCCCCCTCTCCTCGCCAGGGGGGGAGATATTGATGAAGAAAATTTAAAACTGTCATACCTCCAAACCTAATTTCGGCACACGAAATTTTTTTCTTCCAAAATTTTTTTCAAATTTTCCCTCCAGGTGGGTCATTTTTAAAAACTCAAAAACACTCAAAAATGTGTTTTTTGTGTCAAGGCACCATCAAAAACAGCGATACCTACTGCCAATGGTACAGTTTTGAAATCTTGCTTAAGGACCTCTTAAAACAGTAGAAAATTAAACGACTGCTTGAAACCCTGAATTTTAGAGCCATAGGCACCCCCTCCCCCAATTTTGGATCGAAACAAGATTGACAATATGCGTATCGTTATCATATGAATCGAACCCGCTGAACACGAATATGAAGTTAGATTTGCAGTTGGACCCTTCTGAGGGCCACATTTGGGAGGTGGGTTGCCCAAAAATTGGATTTTTCGCGAAAAATCTATGAAAAAAGTTTATTTTTAGTGAGAAAATTATTAAATTAATTGATGTGAGTTAGCAAGTACATTTAAAACATTTCAGGTACCTATCTTTGTAGATTAGGGTGGATCGCGATAGGGATAGGGAGGGTCAAAAAATTTTGAAAAAATTCACGTGGCTAGACTTGTGCCTCCTCTACTTACTTATACATTTTCAGTGAATTCAAAATTTTATATTCAAAATTCGTTGAATTATGATTTTATCCCCGAAAAAAGTGTTTTTTTTCGCCATTATGGGCAAGAGGAGGAAGGGGGTATTTTTTTGGCTCTAATATTTTTTCTACAGGTACCCACAATGTTTCATCAAAATTTAAAAAATTCAAGTACTGGGGAATTTAACCAATTTTACCATTTGGTCGAATTGCAGGAATCTTGTGCTTTTTTCAGCAATGTTGAACCCCCCCCCCTCCATTTTAAAATTAGTCCGTTAGAAAGAGTGAAAAAAGGTTCGTTGAAAAAATTTTTCATTGATACATTTCAAACTTTTGATTCATTATGAAAAGTTCAGCTTTCACTATGAGATAAGAGAGTTCAGTTTTGAACTTTTCAAAAGATTTGAAATAGTATATTACAACACAGTAGACGAAAGTGAATGATTTCTTGTCGAGTGCGAAGATTGGCGGAACGAGCCGAAGGCGAGTGGAGCCAATGCACGAAACAAGAATTCATTCACTTTTGACTACTATCTTGTAAGATATTTTTCATTATAAATGCTACGAAAAGTATAGCATTTTACTCCTGTTTACACACCGCGAAAATTTTTTCCTACTGTGATTGAAAAAATTCCTCTTTCCATCCCTAGGGATGGAAAAGAATTCTTTTCCATCACACTGTGACGGAAAAGAATTCACATTGACTAATATATTGTAAATTCTTTTCCATCACAGTGTACGAAAAAAGTTGCTTCAGATTTAAGAAGTTTCGAGAAACCTATGAGTTGTAAAAGTTTGACAGTTTCATGAAGTGAAAAATATTACAAAAGTGAAAATGAAAATTATTCCAATCACTAGGAGAGAGAGAGAAAAGTATGTATTTATTCGGCTCAGCCTCAGCGTGTAAACGCTATACTTAAGAGGGTAGGCAAAAAATGTTATAAAAACCTACAAGTATAACGATTTGAAAGAATTAAGTATCATTTTATTGCATCCAAAAAGATCTTGAGGACTTTTATGTGTTTTAAGATGATTCATAAGATTTTTGCTAAGTAGGAATTCAAAGTCATTCCAGTGTGAATAGGTATTTTTCAGCAAGTCTTTCAGAGAAGGTGTCGATTGATTCTATTTGCAGTTCATTGTGTAACTGATTGTTTTGGAGGAACCATGGTGCGTTTGTAATGATTCACAGAACTTTGTTTTGTATAATTTGTAGCTTATGTTTGTTAGTCTTTGAAGCTGTTATCTATATTGGAGCTGCATATGTGAATGAGCTACGGATGAGACTTTTGTAAAGAAGTAGACTACAGGATGTAGACAATCTGGAACAACAATTCAATAAGGGGTATCGTTTATGTAGTTTGAGGTAGGCATCACGTGATTTGAGAATGATATTATGGTTTTTGAGAAATAGTTTCTGGTCCAAGTGTATGCCCAGATATTTAACTGTTGATGTATTCCATGGTACCACAGTGTTATCGATTAAGATTTCTGGAGTTGGTGAGATTTTGCGAAGTGTGAAGATGTTTGTTTCACTTTTAAGAGGATTTAGCTCAAGTTTCCAACATTCAAACCATGGTTCCAATTCCTTGATACCAGCTTGAAGTTGATTACAAGCAATTAGAAGATCCTTATTTTGGCTGAGTAAACACGTATCATCAGCAACATTGCTATTTCATTATCAGCTGGTTTAGGAATATCATAGCAGTATAAGATGAACCGTGTTGGACTCAATACAGCGCCTTGTGGTATACCTTGGCTGATTTCTCTAAGCAAAGAGCTTTCAGCGTCGATTTGAACATAAAATTTCCCATTTTGAAGGAAGGAAGAAATGATTTTACGTAGAAAGGAGAGTGTTTCAATTTGTGAATTAAACCGCAATGCCATACAGAGTTGAAGGCCTTTTTAATGTCTATAAAAGCTGCAGTTGTGAATCGCTTCTTTTCGTAGCCATTGTTAATAAGTTGTACCATTCGATGCAACCAATGAACTGTGCTCATTTTATTACGAAAACCATACTGAAAAGATGGCAAAATCTGTTCCTTTTTCAGAAAGTCCAAAAGACGTTTACGAATGATTTTTTCAAGGATTTTGGATAGAGAAGAGAGAAGACTGATAGGTCTATAATCGTTAGGAGACGTTCTTCTACATACTTTAATGAAGGCATGGAAGATACTTTTAAGATCAAAGATTTGTTTGCCTGCTTTGTTTGCATGAACATCAATAGCATAGACTGGAATCGGCTTTTGGTTTTGGTAAAGGCTGCAGACAGAACTGGAATGCTTTCTTTATGAAGAGTATCTTGAATTTTGTCGTCTGTAATCGAATAGGGGACATTCTTCATCACCACAGACATTTTTTTCTAAAGAATTGTCTCTTATCTTCTTCAAATTTTCTGGTCAAATTATGAAAATCATCAATGTCTGTCAAGAATATCTTAAGAACCTGATTCGTTGTTTTGGTTTCAAATTTTTTTGTCGTAATTTTCTTGATTTCTAAGAGTTCGGACATAATATAATTCGCAACATTGGGGAGAATAATCGGAGGGATTCTAACCTTTGAAGTTTCTTTTGAAGTCGACAAATTCTCTTCAGGTTCTTCCACTGCAATGGAATTGAATTTGTTTTTCGTACAGATGTTGGGTGGAGCAACATTCATTGGATGTTTAACAGCTCTTTTAGGTAATTGAAAGTCACCATCATTTGGAACTCAAGGTTTGGCGTTTTTCAATTCCAATTCGGCTAGTAAGGCTCTCTTGTTATCAATTGATTTCTTCAATATCGGATCAGTAATATTACTAGGCATTTTAATACATTGTATGAGTGTACTGAGATCCACTAAGGTTCAACTAAGAAACATCACTGGGAAAAAATGCATTGTAGAATACCTATGCTATTTGGGACTGTTCTCACATTCTGCATTTTTTTGTTGTTTTTTTTTGAGTATTTTGATTGACCTATAAACCAAAAAGGAAAAAATTTCAAAATGTTGGAAAAAGTGATTTGGGTAGGGAAAAGTAGGGTTTTTAAAGTGTTGATTCTGATTCTAAGATCAGTTCGACCTTTAATTTAAAATTAACCCCTCTATAAAAGTCCTAAAGGTTACTGGAAGGAGAGTAGGCTCCAAAATTTTGAAAAATTCAAAATTAGAGTTACCTATTTAAAAAGAGTTTGGTGCCCGAAATGTGGAAAAATACTGCATGGATATCGAATTTTGGGTTTTCGAGGGTATTCTGTTTGGAAGTTTGTTTGACCCAAAAATTGAAATTGAACTCTCTAAGAAGGGCGGGGGGGGGGGGAATGCCCAAAAAATAAAAATGTGAATAAAAATTCAATATGGTAGATAATGAAACGAGTTTTTAAGAAACCTTGACTCTAATATTTTAAAATTATCGTGAACCTGAAACCAAAATTGAGCTGTCTAACATCGGGGGGGGGGAGGAGGGAGGTTGCAGTTGGTACCCAAAAATGTCAAAAATAGTTCAATATGGTATTGAAATGAATTTTCAAAAACGTTAATTCTAATTTCAAAACTCTTGTGACCCCAAAATAAAAATTTGCTGTGTTTTGCGAAATTTTGAGACCATAGCTTCTTTACGGGGGAGGTTCAATTTTCATTTTACGAATCTCATTAATTTTTTAATTTACTTATTTCAAATTTATGAAATCATTGGTTGGTTTAGGAGATTTGTATCGGGAAATCATGTTCAAACTCGAAATCAACCTACCTAAATTATGATAAACGATACTTATGGAGCATGATTTTAATTTATTTTCTTCAAAATTTGAGCAAAATTAAAATGGAGGGTACTGGTGGAGCTGTATAGTGTGAAAGATTAGACTCAAGTATACAGGGTGCCCAGAAATATCGAGCACCCCTAAAAAAGTTTTCTACTAAAATACTTTGGTTGGTCACAGTGAATGATAATAATGATAGCACATGATTGGTTGTTGGACTGGAGAGATAACATTCCACCAATCATATGCATCTATTTCACGTTGCCAACCTATATTTTTAATGAAAAACTTTCTTTGGAGTGCTCGATATTTCTGGGCACCCTGTACTTCTAGTTCTAGGAGTCTCAATTTTAATTTCAGGATCAAAGGGATTCTAGAATCAGAATCAACGTCTAATTTGATACCCATATTTGTATTTTTTTTTTCGAATTTAGACTTTCGAGCACTACTAGAGGGGGGGGGGGTTCTAATGGTTGAATTTTGATTTTTGGGTTAAACGGATTTTCGAATCAAAATCAGCGTTTCCGAAAACCTACATTTTGATATCCATATTGTATGTATTTTTTGAAATATGGAGCCCTATAAGCCCTCCCCTGAGAAATTTATTTTTTGATTTTGAGGTCAAATGGATTTCCAAACTGAAATAAAAAATCCTTTAAAATCCTATAATTTTGTTCTCATATTGCATTATTTAAAATTTTGGGCCTCAAGCCATCTGCTGAAGATCTGTTGCCTTAATTTACTATTCTTGAAAACCTGTATTTCGATATTATCCTGATTACTTTTCTCGATAGTTTGGAATTTTAAAAAATGGTCAAATTATGTATCTTGATAGCCCTTTCCCCTCCCCCCGACCCTCTCCATTTTAATTTTGATCAAATTTCGAAGAAAATAATTTAAAATTATGCCCCATATTTAATTTTGGATTTATTAATGATAAATTCTGTCTTTTTTTTCTAAACATAAATTTTAAAAATAAACTAGAAACGAAATTTCTCCAAAAAAAAAAAAAAAAAATAGCTCTTACGTATGTACAACGATATTGTAAATACGTCATTTTAATTACCAAATTATTCGTCAAACATGCTCTAAAATTGCAGCAAAAACTCCAAGGTTAAAAGGGAAAATATATCGCGTTGAGATTTTTTGTTTTCAAGTCATTTTTGAATTAATTAGGTAAAATTTTTATTCTTTTCAGGCGAACAAGGAGCCGTTGTCGGATGGATCAATTCGCTCGTGCACACCGTCATGTACAGCTACTATTTCCTGTCGACATTAGGACCTGAAATCCAGAAATACTTATGGTGGAAACGTTACATTACGAAAATGCAAATGGTACTTAATCTTTTATATCTTGTTGTACATTACGTATTTTGTATATGTAAGTAAAGATGAAGAAGAAATGTCGGCGTGTAAAAGAGTATAGTCCTAAATTTCGATGGAAATTCTTGCCCTTGTAAATTTTAGTATGTAGATTTTCCTGGAATTGATATAATTTTGCGAAGGCAGAGAAAGAAGGGTCATTAGCTCGTTTCATTGCGATTCGGCTATTTAAAAAAAAAAAAAAAAAAAAAAAATGGAATTTCACGCCGATTAATTTTTATACCTATGTTTGAATTTCAGATCCAATTTGTGATAATTATCGTCTACATGACCGGTCTGCTATTGGCCAAATGTCAATTACCCAAGACCTTAACGATGATGTTGTTCTTCCAAGGAGTCACATTCTTAGTCCTATTCGCCAATTTCTACATCCAGTCTTATATAGTTAAAAATAAAACGGAAAAAGCTGCGGCAGCAACGGCGGCGGCTGCGGCGACGGCAGCTGAAAATAATAAATTAAAATAACGAGACCTCGTTTTAGAAGAAATCTGTTCGCAAATTCGACGACAAAAGTGAAGCATTTATTAATACGTTTGATACTACCTTAAGCGAGCGAGAAAAACTGCCGTGAAAATGTCGTACATAATACTAAGTACATCAGTATTGCTCAAAATTTGGGTGATAATCAACTCTCTTATTTTTTTTTCTATCGAATTTTTAATCGTGACGACGTTTCGCGTCTATTTTAATGTGATTTTTTTTTGTACATTTTAATATACGTATTAGAATATATTAAACTGTATAAAAACGTAATGTTTACATCTAGTTACCAAATTTTTCAGAAATTGTGAATTTGTAAGCAATGTAGATATGTGTGTAAATATGTACATTGTAGTACCTGTTTCTTTGCTACTTACGTAAACGTAATCCAAGTCTAAAATTGCCAATAATTTTTCAATTTTGTTTCTTTTTTTTATTTAGGTCAATGTACGTACGATCATTGTTGTGGTTGATTTTAATGTATTTGTTAAGTTTAGTAATGTAATAAATTATGTAACGAATAGAATTACGAGTATGTATTAAAAAATTTACCTACGTTAGAAATATTATTTATATATATTTTTTTCTCATTTGTACCTTTTCGTCGATTGAGAAAGATAAAGTGTATGAAAGATGTTAATTTATTTTTCTCTTCTTCCGCCATGCTCAATAAATGTTGTTTTTTTGTAGACTTTATAATTTATTAATTATTACGTTCTTTTTCTCAGTTGTTTATATTCGCGAATTTTGCGTTAGGATTTTTCTAAATGATCCACCTTCCCCTTGAAAACATGCATTTTAATACCCCTCGTGATATTTGGGCCCAATTTCACATTTTGACCCTCCCCATCAGCAGCCACTTTTGAGGTTTTTGATCAAATGCAAATTTAGGAGGTTTGAAAACACGCATTTCGATACCTCACATGGCATTTGAGCCCATTTTCACATTTTGACCCTCCTCAACAGCAGCACCTTTTGTGTTTTCTGCCAAAATGATATCAAATTCGTGATCAGAGGGTTCGAAAACCACTTAATATCGAATTTGGGATTTTATCATTGAAATTAGGTCCAGAAAGCTCAAAAAATAATTAAAATGCGAATAATTTATTGAAAAAATCTTTCCTGCGCCTTATTTCGTAAAGATATGCAACTCATATGACATCGTGCAAATGACCAGATCAGTTTATATTGGCTAAAATTCCACCAATGTTAATAGGAGAATATAAATCATTCGAGAAAGTAGCAAAGTGGTAATATAACAGAATCTAACTACCCGCAATTTTTGCAATTTTTTTTTTGAAAATATTGCAAAATTGCCAGAAATGTGGCGAGGGAACAGAATTTTTGCGGTTCCCTCAATTTTGAGGAAAATACTCAGGTAGTTAGATACTGTGATGCTAAACATTGGTACGCGTCACAATATCTAACTACCTTTTTTTTTTTTCGCTGAAAATACTCAGGTAGTTAGATACTGTGATGCATACGCGTCACAATATCTAACTACCTTTTTTTTTTCGCTGTAAATTGCGGGAGGATGTGTGTGGTGGTTCTCCACTACGACGAGGAACATTCTCGTGATGTTAAGAATGCCAAATCACTTACAATTACATCTACATTATTGAAAATGTTGAAATCGCTTCACTCTACAGTATGACACAAAAGTAGTGCTCGGCCCTCCGTGGCTTTTATTTTTAAGTGGAAAGAGCTAGCGAGATGAATGAAGCGGCATTGAGTAGGCAAAATAAGGGATTTCAAAAGCGACTTTGAAAATTTCAGGTCCATGCACACTGCACAGGGTGTCCACAAATTGAAAACCCGGTTTGGTCAAAAAATTCAAACTGGTTTTTATAGGCCGAGGCCCTATGTATTTCACACTCTAAGGCGACAAAAACTTGATTCCAATTTTTGAAATTGGTTCATTTATTTGCTACCAATTGACAAAAAATACTCAAAAATTGTGGATAGAGAAAAAAGCTTGAAACAAAAGTTGTTGAGCGTGAAAAATTACACAATTCTGTCAAATCACATTTTGAAACCGGTTCATTATTGGTTCGCATTTAGCAACCAGATTTTGACAATCACCTAAAAATTGAAGATAGAGAAAAAAGCTTGAAACGAAAGTTGTAGAACGTGAAAAATTGAACCATTTTCGCTGATCGGATTTTGAAACCGGTTCATTATTTGCAAGCAGTTATTGAACATTATTCAAAAATTGTCCATAGAGAAAAAAGCTTGAAACAAAAGTTGTAGAGCGTGAAAAATTACAAAATTCTGTCTAATCATATTTTGAAACCGGTTCATTGATTCGCATTTAGCAACCAGTTTTTGACAATCACCTAAAAATTGAAGACAGAGAAAAAAGCTTGAAACAAAAGTTGTAGAACGTGAAAAATTGAACCATTTTCGCTGATCGGATTTTGAAACCGGTTCATTATTTGCAACCAGTTATCAAAAATTATCCAAAAATTGTAGATTGAGAAAAAAGCCTGAAACAAAAGTTGTAGAGCGTAAAAAATTACACAATTCTGTCAAATCACATTTTGAAACCAGTTCATTGGTTCGCATTTAGCAACCAGTTTTTGACAATCACCTAAAAATTGAAGATGGAGAAAAAAGCTTGAAACGAAAGTTGTAGAACGTGAAAAATTGAACCATTTTTGCTGATCGGATTTTGAAACCGGTTCATTATTTGCAACCAGTTATTAAACATTATTCAAAAATTGTCCATAGAGAAAAAAGCTTGAAACAAAAGTTGTAGAGTGTGAAAAATTACAAAATTCTGTCTAATCATATTTTGAAACCGGTTCATTGGTTCGCATTTAGCAACCAGTTTTTGACAATCACCTAAAAATTGAAGATAGAGAAAAAAGCTTGAAACAAAATTTGTAGAATGTGAAAAATTGAACCATTTTCGCTGATCGGATTTTGAAACCGGTTCATTATTTGCAACCAGTTATCAAAAATTATCCAAAAATTGTAGATTGAGAAAAAAACCTGAAACAAAAGTTGTAGAGTGTGAAAAATTACACAATTCTGTCTAATCATATTTTGAAACCGGTTCATTGATTCGAATTTAGCAACCAATTTTTGGAAATCAGCTAATAGTTGAAGATATAGAAAAGAACTATAAGCAAATAAGTTGTAGAGCTTGAAAAATTGAACCATTTTCGCGGATCGGATTTTGAAACCGGTTCATTAACTTGCAACCAATTATCACAAAATACCTAAAAATTAGAGATTGAGAAAAAACTGAAAAAAGCATAAAATAAAAGTTGTAGAGAGTAAAAATTTGAACCATTTTCGCGGATCAGATTTTGAACCCAGTTCATTGAATTTGCAACCAGTTATCAAAAATTACCTAAAAATTCGATATTGAGAAAAAAGCTTGGAATAAAAGTTGTGGGGCATGAAAAATTACACAATTCTGTCTAATCATATTTTGAAACCGGTTCATTGATTCGCATTTAGCAACCAGTTTTTGACAATCACCTAAATTGAAGATAGAGAAAAAAGCTTGAAACAAAATTTGTAGAACGTGAAAAATTGAACCATTTTTGCAGATCGGATTTTGAAACCGGTTCATTATTTGCAACCAGTTATCAAAAATTATCCAAAAATTGTAGATTGAGAAAAAAGCCTGAAACAAAAGTTGTAGAGTGTGAAAAATTACACAATTCTGTCTAATCACATTTCGAAACCAGTTCATTCTTCGCATTTAGCAACCAGTTTTGACAACCATCCAAAAGTTGGAGATAGAGAAAAGAGCTATAAGCAAAAGTTGTAGAGCGTGAAAAATTGAACCATTTTCGCGGACGCAGGCCGGATTTTGAAACCAGTTCATTAATTTGCAACCAGTTATCAAAAATTGTCTAAGAATTGGAGATTGAGAAAAAAGCTCGAATTAAAAGTTGTAGAGCGCAAAAAATTGAACCATTTTCACGGAACGGATTTTGAAACCGGGTCATTAATTTACAACCAGTTATCAAAAATTACCTAAAAATTCGATACCTATTCTAGAAAAAAGCTTGAAATAAGGTTTTTGACAATCACCTAAAAATTGAAGATTGAGAAAAAAAATTGAAACAGAAGTTACAGAGTGTGAAAAATTGACACATTTTTACAGATCGGGTTATTAAAATGCCTAATTAATTTGCAACCAGGTAACTTTTGATGACTTGCTGCGAATTAATGAGCCGGTTTCAAAATCTGATAACCAAAAATATACTTCAACTATGTTTCAAATTTTTTAGTTTGTTCTCTATCTCCAATTTTTAGGTGATTGTCAAAAACATGGTTGCTAAATGCGAACCAATGAACTGGTTTATTCAAAATGTGATTGAACAGAATTGTGTAATTTTTCATGCTCCACAACTTTTGTTTCAAGCTTTTTTCTCAATCTCCAATTTTTAGGTAATTTTTTATAACTGTTGCAAATTAATGAACCGGTTTCAAAATCCGATCAGCGAAAATGGTTCAATTTTTCACGCTCTACAACTTTTGTTTCAAGCCTTTTTCTCTATTCACAATTTTTGGGTATTTTTTGTCAACTGGTTGCAAATTAATGAACCGGTTTCAAAAACTCAAATCACGTTTTTGTCGCCTTAGAGTGTGAAATACATAGGGCCAATAAAAACCAGTTTGAATTTTTTGACCAAACCGGGTATTCAATTTGTGGACACTCTGTGCAGTGTGCATAGCCCTGCAATTTTCAAAGTCGCTTTTGAAAGCCCTTATTTTTCCCTACTTAACGCCGCTTCATTCATCTCGCCAGCTCTTCCCACTTAGAAATAAAAGCCACCGAGCACTACTTTTGTGTCATACTGTATAACATGTTTCTTCTTTTTTTATTCAAAGACAAGGGATGAGAAAAAGGGAGAATAAAAAAAATATAAGTCAAACAACACAAAAACCCCTATTTATTGACAATTTTTCTATACAACACAATCGATTCGTTAGTTAAAGGAATATCTTCACATTGACTAGAAACATCAGCCCAGCTCGGTTTCATATTCTTCCAACCAGTTCTACTCGAGGAAACATTGAGCTTTTGGAACAACTGGTGTGAAATTTCAGGCACAATGGGTAAAAGAGCAATACCACATATTCTTAAAACTTCCATAGTTACATGCAAGACAGCCGAAAGATTGGCAGCTTCTTCGGGAAATTTCTTCATTTCCCACGGTTTACATTCTTCGAAAAACTTGTTAGCTAAATATAATACGTTGAGCACTTCGTAAATACCTTTATAAAAATGTAAATCTTGATACGGCTGCGAAATGGCGTGTTGTAACGAGCAAACACTTTCTGATAAACTTTTCAGCGTATCGTGATGATTTCTGAGCATTTCATCGAAACGTAACGAGTCAAAGGACGGATACACCTGTTGCAAGTTCACCGATTTACTGGTACATCTGTTCAACAGGTTTCCAAGCGTATTGGCCAAGTCTGCATTCAACATGTTGATCACTTGAGCCTCGCTATAATTTCCATCGCTGTGAGGAACACCTTCTTTGAGTAAAAAATACCTGAAACCGGAGGAGGTAAACTGATCGATTTTTTCGAACGGATTCACGACATTGTTCTTAGACTTGGACATCTTTTCATCGTTCACCATCCAGTGCGAATGAACGAATAGTTTCCTAGGAGGTTCTAAACCAGCAGCTATCAGAAACGCGGGCCAATAAATACCGTGGAATTTGAGTATATCTTTGCCGACAACTTGCACCGTCGGAGGCCAAGTTCTAATATTTGGGTATCCGGCAACGGTCAAGTAATTAACCAAAGCATCCAACCAAACGTATACTGTCTGCGAATTATCATCTGGTACAGGGATACCCCAAGGTATACGAGAAACTGGTCTGGAAATAGAGATATCGAAAGATCCATTATCTTCATTCAACCATACCAGAAGTTGTTTGTGGAATTTCGAAGGGGTAACTTTCGTTTCGTCTTTTAACCAATGCAGCACATCCGATTTCACCTTGCTCAGTTTAAACATATAGTTTTCTTCTTCGTTCCATTCTACCGGATGTCCTGATACTTCGCTTACTTTTATTTCGCGTCCGTTTTCTACTTTGGTGACAAGTTGATTCTCGGTGAGGAACATTTCATCAGGTACGCAATACCAACCGCTGTAGTGATCTTTGTATATGAATCCTTTTGAAAATAACTCTTTCCAGAATGTTTGTACAGCGGTTTTGTGATCCGAGTCGGTTGTACGGATGTAATGGGTGTAATTTATACCGCATAAGTCGAATAAGTCTTTGTATTTGGTGGAGATTGTATCGCAATATTTCTTTATCGCTATCGGATCCTTGTTTCCGGTTGCTTGTTGGACTTTTATCCCGTGTTCGTCAGTACCAGTGCTGAAAATGGCGTTTTTATCCGGATTTCGTAGAGCCTGAAAATGAAATATCGAATATAATTTGCTGGGCAACTTTAACCTACGTGTAAGGAGGATTTTTTTACAATAAGAATACCTCAAATCGATGATATGCATCTGTTATAACTGCGCTGTAAAGATGACCTATGTGAGGAGCAGCATTTACATAGAAAATTGGTGTCGTGACGAAGCTGGTGGAATAATGTTTCCTGCAGAATCTCAAAACCTGAGAGTATCTTTTAACACGGATGTTATTCATGTTAGAAAAAATCATCCAATATATAAAATTTAAATGAAAATTGGACTGAAATTGAATTCTAAATTTTTATTTCAAAACCGGGTGATAAGAAACGTTGACTGATAAGCTTTTTCACGTTTGCCTGTTTCCAGTTTTCCAAACCAAAGCCACAATTTAATTTTTAAATAATTTTTAGAAAGTTTTGCTACTAAAATTCGATTTTTTGCAGCTTAAAAAATTGTTTAAATTTGAATTACTTTGGAAAAATCGTACATTGTTTGAAAAATTTGAAATTTATAGGTATAAACCGTTATGTTTCCGAATTACGCATCCGGGTTGTTTACTGTTTTGTGTGTGTTTTGCCGGGCTTCCGGGCTTGGACTGAAAGGGTTAATCAACTTTCACTTTTTTTCTCCAAATTTCCGGATTTTCGGCTCAAAATTTGGTTGTAGACCTTCGAATAGGTATTCTATAATTGAATTTCAATCATTACTCATCAAGTGACTCCGTAAATTTGACGCCATGAAGAACAGTAACAATTTATCCGACCAGAATATCGAAGAATCTGATGATGTGAGTTGACCATTCTCTTCTTTCTTTCACATCCCTGTGATAAGTTTGCGATAAATAATGTTTGAATATCATCTCTTGAAAAGATTCTCGTGATGTAATATTACAGTTATGTTTTTAGGACGATACTTCCAGTGTGGGGAGTGCAAATACAGATACCAGTAACGCTACACCTACGTACAGAAGTAGAAAAAATCGTAAAGGTAGATCCAAACACAGTGTAACTAAATCATCAAAACTGCAATATAAATTCTCGTATGCCGCTTATTCGTCACATTTAGCTAAGTTCAATATGCCATTGTCCATAATTTTGAATTTTCCTCACGCAGATCTAGTTATAAAGAAGATCATTCTCAGCCATTGTTCAGCGTACTGTTCAATCATTTGATAAAAGAACCACTGATATTTGCCACCGTTGGAAGTAATCGTGTTTCAGTATACGAATGTTTGGATAATGGGAAATTGAAACTTTTGCAATGTTACGCAGATCCTGCAGTTGAAGTATCCTTTTCACGATTGATGCAATTACTAAACATTTTTTAATCAGTCGCACTTTTCGAGATACGTATTTCTTTAATTTGAGTAATTCAGCCAGAAGAAAACTTTTACACATGTGCGTGGTCGTACAATAGCGAAAATCATAAACCAATTCTCGCAGTCGCTGGATATCGAGGCGTAATTCGTATCCTGAGCATAAGCACATTGAATTGCATTAAAGATTACACCGGTCACGGGAATTCAATAAATGAGTTGAAGTTTCATCCTGTAGATACCAATTTGTTACTTTCAATATCTAAAGATCATACTTTGAGACTTTGGAATATCAAAACGGATGTGTGTATTGCAATTTTCGGAGGAGTAGAAGGTCATCGTGATGAAGTACTCTCAGCCGTAAGCGATAATATGTGTACTTCTACATCACAAGGGCCCACTTTGTCGATTTTAGTTTAGGAGATATTAACCAAAACGTGTAAGAAAGTCGATTTTGACAAAATTGGTGTTTTCACGGTTTTGGGTACCCCTAACCTGGGTACATCACATGCCATTCGCGGATTTTTGATACCATGACTTTTTACAGACTTACAGCACTAAAAGCGAAAAAAGAAAAAGGGCCCATGTTGTCGATAACCGGTTTTTCATAATGTTCTCCCTCCAACAACCGCATGAAACCACCTGAAACATGTTCGTTAAGAAAGGGCCCACTTTGTCGATACCAAGCATTACATTATTTTTATTTTGGCCAAGTTTTGCATATTATGTGAGGGCGCATACGGAAAGGGACAATACAACCAAAAATGAATAAATATTTTTTTCCAGAAATTGTTGTAGAAACTCTTTGTGTCTTTAAGAATCGAATGGAACCTTCCAAACCCTCCAATAACTCCTATTTTCATCGAAACTTTTTGTTTTTTTGTGAAGCATGCTTGAATTTATTACTCACAAAAGTAGAAAAATGACGCAAAAAATTTGAAAAAATAAGTTAAAATGTATAAAAAATGAAAATTTTACAAAAACTCGTGGCTTTAAAAAGAAATTGATATAAAAAAATCATAAAAAATTTTCGCCCCTGCAGAGACTCGAACTCCCTACCTCTGGCGTGATAATCCACTAATACAGTCACCTAGCCACCGGTATTGATCTTTAAACTCGGATTTTTAATAGTATATAACTAATTTTATGGTGAATCTAAATAATAAATACGAGTGAAACCAGCCGCAAATGATTTTTATTTTTAAAAAAAATGAAAGTTGAGTACTTTTTTTGCGATCACAAAAATGGGTACGACTTTAGAGATGAAAATGACCGCAAATTCGTATTCTTCATGAAAAAATACATTAAAAACATAATTTGAAAAATATAATTGATTCCAAAAGCTCACCAAAACTAACTGAAATAATTGTACATTTTTTTGCATAAGGTGAAAATTCAGTCCTTTAGTTTTCCGCGTTTACCGGACGTACGGTACGTCCTAGCAAAAATCTGATGACATTGATCTCAAAGAGAATTAAATTCTCTACAATTTTGTTTACATGAAATTTTCGTAGAACGCTTAATTTCGAAACTTTACGCCTTTAAAGTTGAAGAAACGTATGTAAATTTTTTTAATTTTTTGAAAAAAAACAATGAAAGTTAAGCAGGTTTTTTTGCGATTACTAAAACGGGCATGACTTTAGAGCAAAACTGATCACGAATTCGTGTTCTACGTGAAAAAATACATTAAAAACGTCATTTTTAGCATAATTTTGAGTAGATATTAGGTTTTCAAAAATTTTAAAAGCTTACTAAAATGTTTTTTTTTCCTCAAACTTTAAACGCGTTTTTCTCAAAACTATGTTTTTTAAAACTTTGACTTCAAAAATCTGTAAAATCGCGAGATTTTCACTTTAAGACCCCCAGTTTGGACCATTGGAACCGAAATTTTGTCTAGTATGGCCCAGTGGTCTTAACTCCATACCGACAGTATGGGCCCTTTTGACGTAGAAGTACACATATTGTATTCGAACGCATTCAACTTTGTTATATAATTGAACAAATTTTTGATATTTTTTGGTAAATGTGTACTTTAGGATTTCGATTTATCCGGCACTCGTATCATGTCTTCCGGAATGGATCATTCGTTGAAGTTATGGCAATTAGATACCGAAGATGTTCAAACAGCGGTGGAAAAATCTTACGAATTTATCGGCTGTCGTTCATCACGACCTTTTCAAACTGCCATGGAACATTTCCCAGAATTCTCTACGAGAGATATTCACCGTAATTACGTGGACTGCGTTAGATGGTTCGGTGACTTCGTGATATCCAAAGTTGGTATAATTTTTTCATAATTTCGACAACTGTTTTGAAATATTTTTGTTAATTTTTTATTCATTTACAGTCGTGTGAAAACTGCGTGGTATTTTGGAAACCAGGCCGAGGTGAAAATGGCGAAACGAAAAATAGTGATAATAACGTATCTATTATGCATAAATTGGAATTGAAAGACTGTGAAATTTGGTTTATACGGTTTTCGATGGATTATTTTCAAAAAGTATGCGAGATTTTTCTTCCAATTTTGTCATTGCAGATTATCTCGGCAACTAATGATTCTTTTCTCCATTGCAGATCTTAGCTTTGGGAAATCAAACTGGAAAATTATTCGTGTGGGATTTAGACGTTACTGATCCTTCGATTATTCGTCCCATTATATTGAGCCATCCTCGGTGTACTTCGGCTATTAGGCAAACGAGCTTGAGTCGCGATGGATCTGTTTTATTGTCAGTTTGCGATGATCAGACTATTTGGCGTTGGGATAGGGTAGCATCGTGAGAAGTATTTTTTGTTTTTTGTTTTTTTTTGTTTAATCAACGTTGACTGAAATGTTAATCAATCATTGTGGTTTTAAAGGAATTTTTAAAGTGAAATTATTTTAATGTAATAGTCCGGCATATGACAATAGGAGTGATTGCACCCCCCCCCCGATCCTCCGGAACAACTTTTTTCTTAAAGAAGACACCCTAAGGAACATTTTAAAGCAAACTTGCCCAAAAAAAAGTTGGCCTTACTTACAAAATGGCGGCCATTTTGATTGACAGGTCAGCCGAAATCGCAAATTTTGCGTTTCAACATTGGACTTGCACGAAATTTTTCAAACTTTACAAAGGTAGATCGAAAGATCATGCAAAAATTTATCACCTGTCAAAATTTCAAGTGCTAAAGTGCGTTTTTCGATTTTTGGTGAATTTTTGAAAATCGAATTTTGGCTAAAAATGAGGGAAAAAATCAAAATTTTACCAAATTGACCCAGAAAGCTGAAATTTGAGATATACCCTATTTTCGACATGCAAAATCGATTAAAAACGGTTTCAATCCGTTTTGAGCAGTTCTGGAGCCTCCAGCAGATTTTTGAAACTCGAAATTCCCCCAAAATTCCATCAAATTGGAGTTGTTAAGCTGAAAATTATTCTAAAAACTAATTTCAATTCGCTACGAAGTACTGCAGGTGAATTTTAAGTCGCTTTGGGGCCTCCAGCAGATTTTCGAAACTTTAAATTTTCACAAAATTTCATCAAAATGGAGATGGAAAGCTGAAATTTACTCTACATTCCAATTTTAACATTCTCTGAAGACGACTTCTGGTGGGTTCAAGTCATTTTAGAGCCTCCAGTGACTTTTTTGAAAATTACTGAAGCCTCCAGCAGATTTTTGAAACTTGAAATTTCCCCAAAATTTCATCAAATGATGATGGAAATCTGAAATTTACTCTACACTCCAATTTTAACACCCTCCGAAGACGACTTCAAGTGGATTCAAGTCATTTTAGGGCCTCCAGCGACTTTTTTGAAAATTACTGGAGCCTCCAGCAGATTTTTGAAACTTTAAATTTTCACAAAATTTCATCAAATGGAGATGGTAAGCTGAAATTTACTCTACACTCCAATTTTAACACCTTCTGAAGACGACTACAAGTGGGTTCAAGTCATTTTAGGGCCTCCAGCGACTTTTTTGAAAATTACTGGAGCCTCCAGTAGATTTTTTAAACTTGAAATTTCCCGCAACATTAATTTATCAAATGGAGTTGGCAAGCTGAAATTTACTTCGCAGACTACATGGTGGTTTCAAATGGTTTTGAAACTTCCAGCTACTTTTAGGAAATTTCAATTTTCCAAAAAAACGTCATACAACCTTTCAAAAAGTTGCTGGAGGCTCCAAAACGACTTGAAATTCACCAGCAGTCAACTTCTTAGCGTATTGAAATTAGTTTGCAGAATGAATTTCGACTCTCCATCTTAGTTTGATGATATTTTGGGGAAATTTAAAGTTTCAAAAATCTACTGGAGGCTTCAGTAATTTTCAAAAAAGTCGTTAGAGGCTCTAAAATGTCTCGAAATCCACCAGAAGTCGTTTTCAGAGGGTGTTAAAATTGTAGTGTAGAGCAAATTTCAGCTTTCCATCTCCATTTTTTTGATGAAATTTTGTAAAAATTTAAAGTTTCAAAAATCTGCTGGAGGCTTCACGAATTTTCAAAAAGTCGCTGGAGGATCCAAAACGACTTGAAATTCACCAGCAGACAACTTCGTAGCGTATTGAAATTAGTTTGCAGAATGAATTTCGACTCTCCATCTTAGTTTGATGATATTTTGGGGAAATTTAAAATTTCAAAAATCTACTGGAGGCTCCAGTAATTTTCAAAAAAGTCGTTGGATGCTCTAAAATGACTTGAAATCCACCTGAAGTCGTTTTCAGAGGGTGTTAAAATTGGAGTGTAGAGTAAATTTCAGCTTTCCATCTCCATTTTTGATGAAATTTTGTGAAAATTTAAAGTTTCAAAAATCTGCTGGAGGCTTCAGGAATTTTCAAAAAGTCGCCAGAGGATCCAAAACGACTTGAAATTCACCTGCAGTACTTCGTAGCAAAATTGAAATTAGTTTTTAGAATAAATTTTAGCTTTACAACTCCAATTTGATGGAATTTTGTGGGAATTTCGAGTTTCAAAAATCTGCTGGAGGCTCCAGAACTGCTCAAAACGGGTTGAAACTGTTTCCAATCGATTTGGCAAGTTAAAAATAGGGTATATCCCAAATTTCAGCTTTCTTGGTCAATTTGGTGAAATTTTTGATTTTTTCCCTCATTTTTGGCCTAAATTCGATTCTCAAAAATTCACCAAAAATCGAAAAACGCACTTTAGCACTTGAAATTTTGACAGGTGATAAATTTTTGCATGATCTTTCGATCTACCTTTGTAAAGTTTGGAAAAGTTCGTGCAAGTCCTATGTTGAAACGCAAAATCTGCGATTTCGGCTGACCTGTCAATCAAAATGGCCGCCATTTTGTAAGTAAGGGGGGGGGGGTGCAATTACTCCTATTGTCATATGCCGGACTATAATGAATCATTGTGTTTTTAAAGGCTTTCTTAAAGTGAAATTATTTTAATGTAAGGGTACATTTTTATTTAACATCATGTGAAAAATAAAATATGATGATTTTTATTCCAGATTTTTTCATTTTCATTGCAAATTTATGATAAATTCAAGATATTTTTTCGAAGAAAATCGTTCGGTGCAGGTCAAAGATATTTAGGCCAAAAACGGAGATTTTGTTCTTTTTATTGAAAAATTTGGAATCACTCACTACAGCCAATTGTTAGAAGAACTCAAAAAATTTAGTGAAACATTTGAAGTGACTTTATAAACGCTTTATTTTAGAGGAAACGTCTAAAATATCGTCTTTGAACGTTAGAATGTGGACAAAGTCATTCATTTTGTATAAATCATACACTTCAACTCTTTCGTACTCTTTATTTTGCTCCTATTGTTATTTTCTTCTTGCAGCCCTGATTTAGGAAAAAATGAATTAACGAATTAATCCGATGTGATACAAATTGAACTATGATTAGTTGAGATAAATAAAATATTCTAATTTTAAAAGCCTATCATCGTTATGCGTGTAGTATACTTGTAACGAAATGCATTTTATTTACGCAATCAAATAGGAAGCATTCATTATCACGTGACCGGATTAATTTGATCAGGTGTCGAGTATATCGTCGTAATCAAGCGAGCAAACACTCATCAGAAGAGTCGACTTATCTAAAACGATGACAGTAATTCCTTGTTGCATAACATTCTTTACAATCACAACGAGTGTTTAAATTGTTATCTAGGAAGAGTTTGCACTCGTCTATTCTACAAAAAAAAATTAGTTTCGATGAACAAAATTTTGGAATCCTTTAAAAAATGACCGGCTTTAATTATTAGTATAGTGATTGCATCGATAAAAGAGCTACTTTATCTTCTAAACACAGCAATGAATTATGATGTAACTTGTTGTTTTTAAACACGAATTTACAAACGATCGACCGATTATTTTCCACGTGTAATAAGCACTTGAGATACTGAAATTAACATGAACATGTTCTCGTGCTGTCTCATCACTGCGTATTGTAATGTCATTCACTCGAGTGGTAAAATGTCTCGAGATAATCGTATAAAAATATTTCACTATTGAACTCGCAGCTACTGGGTGCGAACAATTTGTACTCAATTTTTGTTTTAAAATTATGAATTCTTTCAGAACTATAATCAATAATTTATTCAATAAGCATTTATTTATCACTAATGTAGCCAGTAGTTCACTTCTGATGGCCGCCGGAGATGCGATCGAACAAAAAATGGATTTTGCTGACAAAGGGGAGAGTCATAAATGGTCCAGAACAGGTAATATTTTACATTTTTTTATATTATTCGTAATATTTGTGTTAATATTGTCCTTATTGGTTATAGGCAACATGATAGGTGTTGGTCTTCTCTTAGGACCTCTACAGCATATATTTTATAAATGTATCGACGAAAGGTTTCCCAGTCGAGATATCAGATCTGTATTCAAAAAGATAGCATTAGACCAAATAATAGCATCGCCGGTGTATATTGTAGCATTTTTCATTTGCTGTGGAACATTGGAAAGAAAAATTGAAGAATCTAAGAAAGAAATCAAAAATAAATTCTTCGATATTTACACAGTAAGAATTACTCAGACAACCTTTCCATCAAAGTGAACGACAAGCATAGAGTATTTGTTCCTTATTTTGTTGTAGGTCGATTGTCTCGTATGGCCACCTTCACAATTTATCAATTTCTTTTTTGTCAGTCCTCAATTTAGAATGTTGTACGTGAATTGTACCACCATGATTTACGATGTATTTTTAACCTATATCAAACACAAGGTATAAAAAAGTACACTATCAACAAAAAATACATAATTATATTCGTACAGTTAATACGTTACATCACAAAAGGAACAACTTACAGGGTGGACAGAAATATCGGGTACCCCTAAGAAAGTTTTTCATTAAAAATATAGGTTGGCAACGTGAAATAGATGCATATGATTGGTGAAATGTTATCTCTCCAGTCTAACAACCAATCATGTGCTACCATTATTATCATTCACTGTGACCAACCGAAGTATTTAGCAGAAAACTTTTTCAGGGGTACCCGATATTTCTGTCCACCCTGTACAACTCGATATCCTCGAATTGTGACTAAAAAATGTATGTTCACTTGCAGGATACCAGTTCATCGTCGAGTGGAAGACTCCAGTAATCAAAGAACAAATTAATTTAAGTATTTTTATAATAAAACAACGTATGTACAATAGAGAATACAATACTATCTCGATTCTTTGTATAAATATATATGAATGGCAGGAATTTCTCGAATTACAACCAACTGATCCAAGTTCTGCAGTTTAGGGTCCCAGAATTCTTTCACTTTTCGGTAACAAATACTAGTTTTTTGCGACAAGTTGAACTTTTTCTTGGTCATTTCCGCACAGGAGATGGCTTTGGAGACACCGGCGCCAGATCCGCTCCATACTATATGAGGTAAAGAGTCCAATTTTTGCCAAGCAGCTTCTAATAAGTTACGTATCTTACTACCGGCTGATACTTGCATCCATATAAAATCACTGGGAAGGTCGGCGATTGAGATTTTATCCTTCTGCCATTCTTCTTCTTCGTTTTTACCTTTCGTATAATTATTCATAATTTTAGAATTTAAATTTTCTCATACTCAAATGAAAAGAAAATCGAGGAAAACTTCACAAAATGTTATCAAAAATGATAAAAATTTTCACGTGTTATTATTTTCCCAGTCTGTACACATATTGAAAAATAAAAATTCTCTTTTCATGTAAATCGAAAGTTGAAAAAATTTGAAAATTTGATTTTTTTCACGTTTTACGAGATAATTTGCAAATACAACAATTAAAATGTGAAACAAAAGCTACATTTAATTCATGATTGAGTAATTTTTTGAAAAATTTCCATTTAATTCAGGGATGGAAGAGCCGGGAGCGAGCCGGAGCCAGAGTCTGAAAGAGCCGGATTTTTTGAGGAGCTAGAGCCAGAGCCAAGAGCCAAGTAAATGAAAGTGCAGAAAAATATCAAGAGCTCTCTTGCAAAAGAGCCTTTGACTATATATACATGGACTGCTATCTCCTATTGTTGTTGAATGGGAATCGTGAAGCCAAAGCAATAGAGGTACTAGATCGGGACATGGGCTCTGAGCATGCGCGAGATTTCGTTGCAACGAGCGTAGCGGTTGTTGGAACGTAGGAGGGTGTTCGTCGCTCCGTGGTTCACCGTGATTGGAAGGTGCGAGGGTGGGTGGGATTCCTGCGCGCGCATGAAAATTCCCGATGCTCCCGATCTAGTACCTCTATTACTTCGGCTTCATCGGCAACAATGAAGATAGTAGTCCATGTATATATAGTCAAAGAAAAGAGCTCCTTATTTTACTCAAGAGAGCCATCAACATAAGGAGTCTTTAACCTGGAAAGAGCCAGAGCCGAGTGGGAGCCCACAAAATTTTTCAGGCTCTTTGGCTCCCTAAAAGTAGAAAAAAAAGTGGAAAAATGCGCACAATTTTATTGAAAATTCAACTTTCAACTCACATTTGTGAAGAAAATGAATAATTTCTACGTTTGTTATCTCATTGAGAAATAAAATGAAAATAAATGCAGTATATTTTCATTTTTTTCATCATTTTTCACGAATTTTAAGTTCTAATTTAAAGAGCCAAGAGCCAGAGCAGGAGCTGCAGTGGGAGCCAAGAAATTGGAAGAGGGAGCTGAGAGTCAAAGAGCGGAGTTGGAAAGAATTGAGGAGCGAGCAAGGAGCCAAAGAGCACATGTAAAGAAAAAGAGTGAAGAGCCAAGAGCGAGCCAGAGCTAAAACTTAATGGGGAGCTGAGCCAGAGCCAAGAGCGGGAGCCCTGAATTCAAGGCTCTTCCATCCCTGATTTAATTACATTTCATTCTTTAGCAAAAATTCTCTTCAGCAGGGAAAATAGCATTCACCTTCCGATGCATCGTCATGGCAACATGTGAGTAGCGTTTTTTTTTTCAGTTTGGAGTTCAAATTTTGAATTGTTTTTCGAGTAATTTTCTTCAAATTATACTCGAAGTAGATAAATTATCCGAGTATATTTTACTTCCTCCATTTCCATAGGATGTACCCAACACAATGAAGCTTTCAGTATGAATATGGAGCTGTCCAAGGTAACGTAATCTACATTTCAAATCCTCGTAGTCGAACGTTCCAGTCACCTCTCTAAAATATTACCTTCTTTTTACAGATATTATCTACGTTATTGATCGTGAATAATGAGCGATACCGATGACACCGACTATTTATTACTAATACCTCCAGATTTCTTTATCGTGAATTTATCAGAATGTGATTCACCGAACTACTTTGATACTAGTCTTGGAAAAGATTCTGGAATAGGAACAGCAGTAAATACTCGTATTATAGAAGATTTTTACGACAGATCGTTCATAATGGAACATTCCAACTACGATGATGTTCACGATACATCATTTCTATCGTTTAATTACTCGAAGGATTTCGGTAATCCGAACAACGATCCGTTTTCGAAAAATTCGCCCGAAAAGTTTTGCAATACTTGGCCTCTGAAGATGGACGATTATCAGTCGAATTTCACGAATAAATTGATGAAAAACAGCGAATTAATGCAATTGAAAACATCCACTCCTAATTTAGTTCCGAGGAACCTTCTTGCTCAGAAAACGTCGAATGAAATTAAAAAACAGATTAACGAGACGTCTGTGTCGAATAATAGCACAGTGTCTTCTAAATTCAATCTTAGTCAGGTTGATAAGTTACTCGAAGAAATGGAGAAAGCTCGTAACGAGATAAGGACGAAATTACAATCGAACAGAAAACAAATTTCATTGATGAAAAATCATTTTTATAAAAAGACAGACGAATCGGATAAACAACCTGTTTGTTTGAATGAGACTGTTTCCAAGTTGGACGAACGTATTAGGAATATTAATAAAGAAATCAATAGCTCTTCGTCCAGCACAACTTCCAGTAAAACGAAAATCAACGATTTATTATCATTCCCCAGGTAATAAAATTTATTTTAATCGAGAATCTGTTAAGATTAAATTTTAAAATGTTCGTTTTGTTTTCTTCAGACAACCGAAAAGTTTGCTGAGTATTTCTAAAGTAACTTCTGAAACGAATAATATCGAAACATTGCAACAGAAATTAGAAGCAGAAACATTGAAGAGAAAAGTAAGCTGTCTTTTTTTTTGTTCCAAACTGTACGATTATTTGAAATATTCACCGTATGAATTCTTTCAGCATTGCGAAGAAATAATCCAGCAGTTACAAGGTAATCTATTAGAACAAGAGCAAAATTTAGCAGTTGCATTGAGAATCGATTCCGAAAAAGAAGACTTCATTAAACAATTACAAACCGGTTGGACTCAGTTGGTAGATCATTGGAAAGAACTGGAAAATCAACGACAAGAATTAGCATCCATGTTAGAAAATGAACGTACTGAAGCTAGAAAATTGGCCGATTCTTCGTCTCAAGTATAACTTGATTGCTTTTACATTGACTTTATTACGTTTATTAGTTTAACTTGTCATATATTCGTAGAAAATCGAAGAACTAGAGAATCGTTTGCATGAAACGTACGAATTGGTTACCGAATACGAAGAAAAAAATAAAGGATTAGAAGAATCGTTCAAAGAATTACAACAGTCTCTCGAAACCATACGTACAGAATTTGATAAAAAAGTTACCACTGTCGAACAAAACGTTAAACGATTCGAAAAAGAGAAAACGCAAGTCTGCGAGCAACTAGAACAGGTAATGAAATTCACTCATTGCGAACATAGCATCGATGTGAATATTCTCATTTAATCTGCGTCTTTTTTTTTCTTCAGCAAAAACATTCAAATTTCGTTGCCGAATCTCGTATCGCTGATTTAGAAAAATTAACCAATTCGTTATCTCGAGAAAAACAGGATATTTCGGAGAAATATCAAAAAGAAACGCAAATCGTCGACGCTCTAAAAAACGAAGTTGTCAAGCTGAAATTGAATTGTAGTCTGGCAACCAACGCGGAGGTAAATTTTCACTGTTCGAATGGTTGGCTTTATTTTCTAAAAACGAAAAATCTATTAAATTCTATCAAATAATCGATTTTCCCAGGAGACTGCTCAAAAAGAATTGAACAAATTGAAAGAAGAATTCGTTAAAGTGAAAAACAGCTTGAGAGACTACTACCAAAAACAACTAGACAACGTGTTGAAAGAAAAAATACAAGAATTCCAAAGACAAATCCAAAACGCCGAAAAAATTATGCATCAAGAGCTCCACAAACAAGAGAAACTAACCGGTAGTAAATTCCAAACTGTGATAAGCAAGCTACAAAATGAGTAAGTCGTGTTATAAATAAAAATTAATTTTATTTATTAATCGATTCGGAGTAATCTAAAAATTTCATTCTTCAGGCATAAAACCGAACTATCCGAAGAACGCAGAATTAATTCGAAACACGTGAATATTTTGAAATTAGAACTGAAGGAAAGTCGTAAAAAAATCCAAGAGATGGAAGAAAAGCTGAAATTAGACTCGTCTTCGAAATTAGAACTTGCTAAGCATGTTCAATCGGCATTCGAAACTCAATGGAAAGATACGATGAATTCGTTGGCTGGTAATCATTCCAAAGTACGAATTTCATTAATATTTCATTTTCGAATTGACAATTTTCATACTCGTAATTATTGATTTTTTTTGTTCGTTCGGTTCATTTTTGGAAAAATAATAAATCACTTATATTGTTTTAGGATTTACGTTCGCCGAATGCGAATGAAAGATTTTTATTCGCCGAAGAGACCAGTGTGAATGAAGACAATTTATCGGAAATTGACAAAACAGCCGTAGATTTACGAAGATACGTCGAACTGGTAAGAATCATCGTGGAAATTTCTTCTAGTCGAAGCAATGAATTTTTGAAGCTTGCAATCTTTATTATTTTTCAGTTATTGGAAAAGCCACCTGGTAAACCGGTTAAATCAGTTTCATCGCAAGATATGGATGTAAGTTTTTTATTCCTTATTTTTATCGAGCGCTTTATTATTAATTCGCAACAGATGCTATGCACTTTTTGTCATATGAATACCCATTTTGAATTCTGCAGACCCAAAAACTTGACATTTGATTTGTTTTAGTGAATATTGATTTTGTTGTAGAATTATGGAAAGGGTACGATGATCTCATTTTTTTTACTTCTTGAGATGCTATTTGGTAGAATTATTGAGAAAAATTGAAAGAAAATGTCTTATAAATTCTGAAAATGAAAAATTGTGAGATGATTTTTGTGCAAGACAAATCAAATGGATGAACTTTTACTTTAAGAGAGAAAAATATTTGAACTACATTGAAAACTGTGATTTCTGTTTTTATGTCTTGATGTGACAGATAATTTTTTAGCCTTCTTAGCATTTGAAAAAAAAAAACAAAAAAAACATCTTGGGATGCTTAACAGTTTTGCTCATCTTATTTTAGTTCTGTAGTTGGAAAAAAAGTAACTTTCCTTTCACCCTAAAAAAAATGAAACATCTGAAAAAGCCTTTGCCTCCCCCCCCCCCCTAAAAATGGTCGAAAATTTTGTAAAGATGTCCTGTTTTCACATTTTCTTTGATCAAATAAGTAACATTTTTCATTCATTCTGTTCTTTTTTTATGAATTTGATTTTTTTTCTACATAATTTGAATTTGAAAAAAATCTGGAAACTTCAGAATTTGAAATTCAAAATTTTTTCTCGTCGGAATGTGTTCTTAAGTACCTAATCAGAAAATCCAAAAATATACCAGCTTCCTCCTTCAAAAAAAAAAAAAATGAAAAAGCACTTTGAAAATTTTTTTGTTGAAAGCTCTAGATTTTTAAAAATCTTTACTTGGAGGAGTGATATGGAATTGGAAGATAAAATCGAAAAAAAATGGCAACTCTCCCCTCCCTCTCTCTTTCCCAAGAAATTTCTGAAAAAATTACTCAAATGTTTAGTTCTTCAGTCAAACTTTGAAATTTTCCATTTATTCTCTTCCTCTTTCTTTTAGAATTTCGATTTTTTCTATTTTTTTTTTCGGATGAAGAATTGAAAGACAAAAATTTCAAAAAAGTCCCACTTTTCCACCGTCTTTTCTCCCCCCCCCCCCTCCAAAGAAAATGAATGAAACCTTTACAAAAATAACTGGTTCTTCTATTTTATTAATTCAAATTTTGAATTTTTTTCCAAAACAAAAAGTAATCGATTCAGAATTTTGAATGAATATTTTTTCGATGTTCTCTTGAGTAATGATAAAAAAACCTTGTCCACCGTTCTAAAAGATTTTTGAATCTGATCACCGAAAATTATTACATCACCATCACGCTAACGCTTGTGCTTGAATTTGCAACTTAATATACGCCGATAATCGCTTGATTGTAAGTAGTTTAAAGTACGGAAAATTACGTAGGTACATTAATTGAAAATTTAATGATTTAGGATCAATCTTTTGAAATCCACAAACATCTTAAGAATGGGAGAAAGCAGCCGCCCTGGAGGTGAAATTAACTACATATTATTTATTTTTTTGAATAAATAATCAAATTCGAGCCATTATTCTTACTTTTTAGAACCGGTTGACATTTTTTTTTTTTTTTTTTTTTTTATGTAAAATATGTAAAAAAAATATTACCTATTTTTTAAAATCATCATTTTTTAAAATGAATTTTTATAAACTCTAATTTTAAGTTGTACTAGTACATTATTGATTTTCGTATCAAAATTTTTGCTCATTTTGTGTTATTCGATCTCAGTGAAGTAACGTAAGATTTTTTTTAAAAAAATTGCAAATGCAATAATAGGGACTTTTTCCCCAGTGTTTAATTGTGAAAATTATATTTTTCATTTCAAAGTAATTTTCCATTACTTTTGTAGACAAATTTAAGCCATGTAAGCGAAAATAAAAAAGAATATTTCATGAGATTGAAATTTTATTGAAAGTATCACTCACAAGCTGTTCAAATTAAGCTGCGACACTTTGGGCAAGTGTCGAGTAACACCTCGAACCTGTGGCCAGGCCCTTGGCATCTGCCTAAGGGGTATGGGTCGTGATGGACAGATTTAGGTAGCACCTTTCCAAGGGCCCCCGAGGGGTCTGAGGGAAAAAATGAACCTTATATTCGTGTTTCTCGACCCAAAAAACCTATATTTAGACATACCACTCGATTTTTTTTTCATTTTTATAAAATTTTGATTTTGGTAGCACCTACCCAAGGGGTTTGAGGGGAAAAGGACCACAGATTCGTGTTTCTCGATCCATAAAACCCATCATTTAGACATACCACTCGATTTTTTTTCATTTTTACAAGATTTGATTTTGGTAGCACCCCCCTCCCCCCAAGGGGTCTGGCGAAAGAAAGGGCATCGGATTCGAATTCCTCGTTTACAATCACAGGGTGTCTACCGGCATTTTTTGCCCGAAAATCAGTACCTTTTCACTACCTTTCAAAAAAAAAAAATCACTGCCTTTCAAAATATTTCTACCCCCCCCCCCTCCCTCGCACAAGAGCGATTTTTCTTTCATTTATTTTTTTTGGTTTGAACTTTGTAATTTTTTACATTGGAGTAAGTACACGTTTTCATCACTTCAATGATTTTATAACTATTGCTACATTTATTCAAGTCGTTACAATTTCTCATGTGTACAAATATGTTAAAGAAAAATACAAAATGAGCGACCTCGAACAATTAACAAATCAACTAGGTATTTCGAGAATAAAATTCTTTCAAATACGAAAGATTGAAGATTTTTTTAATTTGTAGCAGTGATTTTTCAGGGTGTCTAGTCCAATAAAATTTCAAAATAAAAAAGCAGGACTTTAGCTGGACATTTTTCAAACACTTGGGATTTTCCAAGAGTGGAGGCGGGGTGGACGAGACAAAATTTAGCATTGAAGTTTTTCGTTTTTACAATGTCTTCAAACATCCCAAGATTGTTTTCAAGTAAGCTGATGTCGAGATTATAATTTTGTCATTTCAATTTTTGATTTTATTTTCATCTTCAAGGGTCTTGTTACTGTAATAAAATTGGGCTAATAAAAAACTTTAAAAAAAAAAAAATTAATGGAAAATTTAAACAAGATTAATTGGAATAAAATTGAAGACGTCATAGCAAAAAGGACATATGTGTGAAAGTTGTATTTTGAGAAAAAACTGTTTGAAAGTTTGAGTGCTTGTGAAGTTTAGAAATGTGCATATTTGAACATGGTGACGATTTTATCTTATTTTCCCACTATCTATATATATGAAATGCTATGCATCATCAGTCTGGAGGAAACTGTGTGTTAGCGGTAAGCGCTCAAACATTTCGAATTATATGTCCTTTTTGAAGCGAAAAATTGGCCAGTTTTTTTTTTTGATTTAAAAATGTTTTTGAGCAAATTTTTGATTTAAACCAGGTAAATAATGGTTGATAACACAAAATCGACCATGAGTAACCCATTATCTCTGAAAAAAGATCGCTATGTTGAGTAAAAAAAAAAACAAAAACAAAAAAGACAAGTTTTTTTGGCCAATTTTTTTTTATTGATTTAAAAATGTTTTTGAGCAAATTTTTGGATTTAAACCAGGTAAATAATGGTTGACAACACAAAATCGACCATGAGTAACCCATTATCTCTAAAAAAGTAAATTTTTAGTCGACTTCACAGTTTTAAAATGGCGATATCTCACTGGTTTTTCGACTTTGCGAAGTGGGGGTGGTCTCATATGATAGAGTAAGGTCTGAATAATAATAATATGGATTCGTCTCAAAAAGGACATATGTGTCATATATACCCCTTTTTGTTATGACGTCTTCAATTATACAAATTTTTCGAAAAAGCTGTCAAAATTCGTATTTTGAGGGGTATGAAATAGTAGAGAAGTTTTATTATTTTTGCTTCAAAATTTTAAAACTCGAGTGATTATTTTTTTAAAAAAAGTTCAATTTTGAAAAAAAAGCAAACGAGCCCGAGTGAAGCGAGGCCAAGAAAGCTTTCAAAAATTCATGCTTCAAGAATGTGGTTAGGCTGTATTCGATGTCCTCTATCTAATGGTGCAAGAATCGTTGAGATCGGTGAATGTCACTTGGGGCACCTCCCTTGTAAGTAACTTAAGCGTCCTACGAAAATTTCACCTCAACGAAATTGCAGATAATTTAATTCTCTTACGGATTACTGTACTAAGATTTTTGCTCGAACGTATGGTTCGTCTGCTATAAGTATGTTTTTTTTACACGGATTCTCAAAAATCTGGTTTTTGGACGTTTTTTGAATCTCTTTTTGAAATACTTTTTAGATCCCCACCACAAACTTTCAAAACATCAGAAGTCTTCTCTCTCTAAGTAAAATCCATAATCCATTTTCAAAAGCTACTATCCTAACAGATTCTGGTGGATTTTAAATCTGCCAAAATCCAGATTCTCGAAAATCTGCCATAATCCGTGTAAAAAAAACAAACCTTATATGTATGAAGAAAACTGAAGGAGTAAATATTTCAGTGAGCTTTATTTGTGAGTTTTGGAAATTTGTTTTTATTTTGGTTCAAAGTTCAAACACATTCTTTACGGCCTTGTTCTTGCATTCGCTCACGGTGATGTTTACTTACATGTTTGTAAATATGTGATGTGGTATGTGGTCTGTGAAGTGTGGCGGTGTTTAGAAAACAGAATGGTTATGTGTAATTGTGTATAGTGAATAGTTTAGTTTTAGTATATTGTAGAGATGGCGAATGCTGAATTGGTAGTTCGTAAGTAGTGTGTATCCCAGTATGTATTAATTCACGTTGTTACATTAACCTAAGTATAACAGGGGGTATGCTGGTCCACCATTTTTTCGCGAAAGCATTTTTTATAACTCGAAAACTATGACATTTTGGTAGCCACTAAAATTTTTGTACAAGAGTACTTTTTTGTAAAAGGCGAATAAATGTGATCAATTTTGCAAAAATCTTAAAATTTCATGCTGTTTTAGGATTTTTTATATTATTTTGTTTCATTTTTTTAATATCTTAGGTTCTGTTCTAATGCATAAGATTTTGAGATTTTTGCAAAAATGGTTCATATTTTTTCATTTTTTTTTACAAAAAAAGACTCTTGTAAAATTTTTGTAAATGTCATTGTTTTTGAGTTATAAAAAATACGTTTTCGCAAAAAAAAAAAAAAAGGCGAACCAGCATACGCATACTCTTTGTAAGTGCCCCAAATCAACCAAAATACTTCGTAGATCATCTCATTTGGGCCAAGAAACTTCGATTGGAACCTGTATATTGCCGGTGAAGGTGGTAAGTTACTTTTTTTTTGTTTGTTTTATTGTTAGCTCAGGAGAATTAGGCATTGAAGTCGGAAAAATTCTGATGAAAGGGGACTTTTTTAAAAAAATGTGTAGAATACAGGCTCGAGGGCTTTGGGTCCTCGCTTCGTTCGGGCAATTTATGTGTATTTTATTTGCAGAAATAATAATTGTAATTTTCTGGTTCTGGAAATTATTGTTCGATTGCTGGAGGAGCAGGGCTGTCGAGGGGGGGGGCAAAGAGGGCAGTTTTGAGTTTACCCCGGACTCGATCATTCTGGAGGGTCCGACAAAAGAAGCCCCATGATGAAAGAAAAACATGTTTTACTTTTCTCAAAACGTAAATTTTTCAAAACTTTTGCCCTTGCTTTGCACAAGCTTGTTTTCTTTTCTTCTTATAAATCAAAATTTCTAAAAAAAATACTTATCATTCAACTTTAAAACTTTCAAAAATTTGAAAGACGAACTTCTCATTTAAAAAGTATTGTATTCAGGCTTGCATCCAAAAAGTGCAACGATGAACTAAAACAGGTTGTCTGCTGGCGAGGAAAACAAGGAAATATCAAGGATTTCACTCGAGGTAACAAGGAAGCAGGAAAATAGCAGAAATTTTGACCATTTCTGTGTAAGGTACAGTGGGGTAATTGCAAAGCACTACATATTTGATTAGTGACACTTTGAGAGGGCGCTGTGAAAAGACTATTGCACGCATGAAGCTGAACATTGTACCACTTAGTTATACTTCAGGGGATTCTCTATCAATGGTAAAATTTTGGTACAATTTGGTCCACAAATCATGGAGAAAATTGCAAAAAGTGGGCGATATTTTTTACATTTTTTTTTATTTTTTTGCATTTTTTTTTATTTTTTTGCATTTTCAACACATTTATTGTAGATATTCTACGTGTCATTTTCTAACTTTTGATGTATTCGTGATGTTGATTCGGTTAAAAATTCGATAAATTTTCCACTTCCCAAAAACATTTTTAGGGGAGTGAAAGAAAATGTTGAAAAATTATTTTTTTCAAAACTCGCTAAAAATGAACAAAAAATCAACTATTGATCATTTCTGATTTTTTTTATGTAAAAAACTCGTCATAGAAATACATTTTTCGTCAAATATATTAGTAAAACATTAAAAAGGAGTAATCTAAAGTGTGGAAAAGCCCATCTCAAATAAATATAATGACTAAACAAAAATGATCATGCAATTAAAAAAGTCGAAATTTCAAAATTCAATAAGTCTAAAAAAACAAAGAAAAATTGAAATTTTCAAAAATCACTTATAATAAATTCTTGAAAAATGAAAAAAAAACGCAAATTAAGTACCTACCTAGTACTTAATGAAACTTGAAAGATTATGAATGCTGAAATTTGAAATTCAAAGTAAGTATTCTTGAAAAAATCGGATCTGCAATAAAAAATTGAAAATGTGGAAAATCAATGCTTCGGGATTTTAAAATTCGAGTTAAAAACATTCGGGAAAGTGGTCATTCGGGTTTTTGAGTTCGGGATTTTGGGTTTTGGGAAACATCCCATTCGGGAAATGTCCGTTTGGGAATTCGGATTCGGGATTTTGGTTGGTAACCTGCGAGGATCTTACCTTAAACTTTAATCACTCATGACCCTAAATCGTGAAAATTCCAGATAAATCGACAGTTTTTTCTATTTCACCTGCATTTTTTTAAAAAAAACACCTCTCACTTCAGTTATGAGTGGTTGCAACATGCTTTGATAAAAGTTTTTGCTACGGAGCGACAACTTGAACCTCGCGAGTTGTGACCTCGTGAATATGTCGGTAAAGGTTGTTGCTTCGACACCCCCTTTGCAATTACCCCACTCTACCTTACCTACGAATTTTTGATTTCAGTTTAGGTACCAAGAAGAATTTCTGTTCGTTTTCATTTTCGATAAGTACGTATATTTTCTGTTAATGTGACAATTAAAAAATAACGGGAGGGAGGGGATGTGGTGTTGGGTATCAGAATGGCACATTTCGCTCTACCTTTTTTCAGTTTATTGGATGCCACTGTTATTATTACATAATGTATTATTATGTTTCATAATTTTTTTTCACGTCGAATAGTTGTGAAGCTCATCTTCTGCAGTTGTCTTCGTGTTATTATACATTTTTGATTCTTATAATCATGCCAATTTTTTTTTCTTCGTAATGTTCCATCAGAATAAAACTGATTGAAAAAAGTCAAGAAATTTCCTACAAAACGAGTACCTAGACACAAGGGCGGGGGAGGGGAGGGTTGTCATTTTAAATTCAAATTTGAAGCAAGGAAAATGCCGAGGAAAAACAAGGAAACAACAAGGCATTTTTTTCCCAATCCGCACCAGGCGGTGGGGGTATTTTATTATTAGAGAAAAAAACAATCTTGGACTAAGGGTTACTAGAATAAACATACCTAATATGTATCTAAATATGTGACGCGACCAGCGATACCATACCATAAGTCGGAAAACTTTTTTTTGAGATAATCGCGTTTTCATGGAAAAAGTCAGAAAATATCGAAAAAATTTTTTTTGTCGATTCATATACTATGAAGCCTATACTTTGGAATGGGTGTACCCACCGATCTCAAACACGTCGTTTTAGTGGTGAAAACCCGGTTTTACAAAAGTGCTTTTCATAAAAAAATGTCAAAAAAAAAAAATATTATGATGTAAGGTAAAGTCGCCTAATATCGCCCAGTGTCCTAAATCCGCCCACCTGTATTTCTCGGATATTTATGACGCGAACCTGGCAGTGAAAAGCCACACTACTACCTTGGGTGGGTACCTACTCATCTATATTCATTTGGTAGTGATATTGCATCATGCCAAAAAATCGTGAGAAAAAATAAAAATTGCCAGTTTCCAAAACTTTTTCCACATTTTTTGTTTTTACTGGGAAAAATATTGAATGTGGTGTATTGATTAATTTTTTTATATCAATCGGAAGAGAATCGATGACACTTTCGAATGATTTAATCATGGATTTGATCGAAGTAAGCCTTCATATAAAATTTTTTCAATTTTTAGAAAATTGACAAATTCCTAATATCGCCTACCCCATGTCCTAGTATCGCCCACCTGATTTTTGCAGTGATATTACGGTAATTTTTTGTGGGTTAATTTTGTAATCTCTTGTGTTTGTCAAATAACAAAGGCCAAGGTTGGATTTGATGCATAAAATGTTATTTTTGGTCACATGTCACTTTGTGATGCCGCATATTCGAAGATAAACGAAAATATGTTTGTACATCATGTTTACATTGTTTACATGACATGTGTTGAGGTAGATTTAATACAGCCAAACGTAATAATACTCCATTATGCTTAAAAAACATTTTGCATTCAAGTTTTCAGTCATTTTAATGGTTTTTTAGTGGTGGGCGATATTAGGCACCACTTTGGAAAAATTTTGATTTTGACATTTTTTACTTAAAAATTCACTGGCTTCCCCCTAATGTAAATTTTGATCTGAAATTTTGGCCAGTCATAGCCAAAGGATGGGGGTACACCCCTACTTGGTTACATTTCAGTTTTTTCAATTTTAAGTGCCCCATTTTTGAGGTCAACAAAAAGTGGGCGATATTAGGCGCCTTTACCTTAAAACCATTAAAAGATGAAGAAAATCAAAAAAAAAAAAAAAAATACTGTTCACTTTTTTTAAAAAATGTTACAAAAATAACCCAAACTTTCAAAAACGTTTTTCTCAGAATTTTGGTTTTTGAATTTCAAAAAATACGCAACTTTGAAATTTTGCAAATTTGTCAGATTTTAATATTTTGAAAATCTGTTTGCACCATTGAAAAGAGGAAGAAAAACACTACCAGAAACCACAATAAAACGAAAAAAATTTTTGCCGACATATGGTATGGTATCGCTGGTCGCGTCACATATAATTATAGCTTCACCACAAGTCTAAGCAGTGCGGGGAGAGGGGGGTGAGACAGATTGTCCACCACAACCCAAACCCCTAGGCAGGTGCCTAAGGCCCAGTTGTCACTTCCCAGGTTTCGTTTCCACGCATACCTGTTCCTTCTATTCCGATTACGATATGCATTTTAACAGATTATCTACTTAATTAGAAAAAAATAAACACATGCGTCACCCTTAAGTAGAATAAGGTACAAAATTGAATTCACTTACCTAATTTCCACTTTTTATCATGCCATAATCTTGATTCATAAATAGATAAGGTATGCATTTTGAAGAAAAATATATAGCCTCGCGATTATTAATTGATATTTGACCTTGATATATATATGTATGTTATATTTTTCTATAGCACAAACATTTTTGCCTCGAGCTGCTCTTATGTAGCCTTTCAGCCAAGAAAAAAACGTACCACGAATGCTAGCGCGCTCTGGGGAACGTGTAGGTCCGAATTAAATTTTATTTTGGGGCGATCGGCGAAACCAACGCGAAACGCGAAAGCGAAACTAAACTACCAGTTTTCACAACTTCACAAGTGGATGAAGTGGATACTTACCATTATTTTCAATGACATTGACGTTGACGTCGTTGACCATCTCATTATTTTGGACATTATCGCTCATTATCCATCGGAAAAATGGATAAATAAATGGAAAAAAGTTGTATAATAATTTCAACTTTTATTAGAAACAGTATGTAAAACCAGAGCTGGAGCGACTCTTTGATTTTAAGAGTCCGCGACTCATTAGCTAGCGCGACTCCAGGATTTTAAGAGTACGCGACTCTAAAGTGTGACTCTCTAAATGAAGGAGTCTGAGAGGAGTCCGACTCTTTTAGCTGCGACTCGTTTCGCGACTCTTGCGACTCTTTTCATGGTTCGATAAATTTATTTAGTTTTAAATCTGTAACCTTCCCGTAGTGCTAGAGTGACTTTTTCGATTTTTGGTGAATTTTCAAAAATCAAATTTTGACCAAAGTGTGGGAAAAAAATCAAAACGTTACCAAATTAAACTAGAAATCTGAAATTTGGGATATAGCCTATTTTTGACCTGCCAAATCGATTGAAAACCGTTTCAGACCGTTTTGAGCAGTTCTGGAGCCACCAGCAGATTTTTAAAACTCGAAATTCCCACAACATTTCGTGAAATGGAGTTGAAAAGCCGAAATTCATTCTGCAAACTAATTTCAATTCATTACGAAGTCAACTGCAGGTAAATTTGAAGTCGTTTTGGAGTCTCCAGCAACTTTTTGAAAATTACTGGAGCCTCCAGTAGATTTTTGAAACTCGAAATTTCCTCAAATTTTCGTCAAATGGAGATGAAAAGCTAAAATTAACTCCGCACTTCAATTTTAACACCCTCTGAAGACGATTTCCGCTGGGTTCAAGTCATTCTTGTGCCTGCAGCGATTTTTTGAAAATCACTGGAGCCTCCAGCAGATTTTTGAAACTTTTCATCAAATGGGGTTAGCAAGCTGAAATTTACTCTGCAAACTAATTTCAGTACAATATGAAGTCGACTGCACCGTGGTTTCAAGTGGTTTTGGTTTTTAATGCTTCCAGCTAGTTACTTCTTGGATTTGATGAAATTTTGAGAAAATTTCAAGTTTCAAAATTCTACTGGAGGCTCCAGTAATTTTCAAAAAATCGCTGGAGACTCCAAAACGACTTCAAAATTCACCTGCAGTTGACTTCGTAATGAATTGAAATTAGTTTGCAGAATGAATTTCAGCTTTCCAACTCCATTTCATGAAATGTTGTGGGAATTTCGAGTTTTAAAAATCTGCTGGAGGCTCCAGAACTGCTCAAAACGGTTTGAAAAGGTTTTCAATCGATTTGGCAGGTCAAAAATAGGTTATTTCCCAAATTTCAGCTTTCTAGGTTAATTTGGTAACATTTTGATTTTTTTCCTACACTTTGGTCAAAATTTGATTTTTAAAAATTCACCAAAAATAGAAAAAGTCACTTTAGCACTTGAAATTTAGACAGGCGATGAATTTTTGCCTGCTCTTTCGATTCACCTTTGTATAGTTTAAAAAATTTCGTGCAAGTCCTATGTTAGAACGCGAAATCTGCGATTTCGGCTGACCTGTCAATCAAAATGGCCGCCATTTTGTAATTAGGGCCACTTTTTTTTAGGACAAGGGCTACAAATGTTCCTTACCTTAGGACTAATCGTTGTCCCGGAGGATCGGCAGGGAGGTGCAAAATAAATGTGCAATTGATCCTCATGCGCGCCCTCCCCCCGACTAAAATCTCACACTGTTTTTACACCTAAGTACTGTATTACTTTGAGTAAATTTTGATATATTTTTTTTTTTTTTTGGTGAATTAATAGTAATTTTTAGTAAATAAAATGATTAGTTATTTTTGGTGAATTACTCGTAATTAAAGTTGGTCGAAAATTTTGGTAAATTGCTTAGGTAATTTTTGTTTTGGTAAATTAATGGCGTAATTTTTATTGGTAAATTGGTATTCCAATTGGTAAATTGGTATTCCAATTGGTAAATTTTCGTAAATTGCTGGGGTTATTTTTGGTAAATTGGTAAAAACCTTTGGCAGTAAATTACTGAGGTAATTTAAAAAAATTCCGTAAAAAATTGGTAAATTAGTGAGGAAATGTTTGGTAAATTACTGGGGTAATTTTTGTTAAATTGGAAAATTGGTAAATATTAGTGTGTAATGTCTGGTAAATTACTGAGGTAAATGTTGATAAATTGCTGGGGTAATTTTTGGTAAATTCGTAAATGTTGGTAAATTGGTAAATTTTGGTGAATTCATAAATGTTGGTAAATTGATAAATTTTGGTAAATTGGTAAATTTTGGTAAATCGGTAAATTTTGGTAAATTCATAAATGTTGGTAAATTGATAAATTTTGGTAAATTGGTAAATTTTGGTAAATTGGTAAATTTTGGTAAATCGGTAAATTTTGGTAAATTTTGGTAAATTGGTAAATTTCGGTAAATTGGTAAATTTCGGTAAAAAGCTAAATTTCGGTAAATTGGTAAATTTTGGTAAATCCGTAAATTTCAGTATTTGTTTTGTAAATTACACGCCTCAAATTGTTTATAAAATCAATTGTTTGATTGTTTGTTTATTTTCCTGTATAACAGAGCAAAGTCGGTTAATCTTGCCTACTGCGCAAGATGTTTTTACGTTTTAAGGCCTTTTTATAATGAACGTAGAAAGCTACGGAAAAAACGTAATACAGTTGTGCACAAAATTTCAAACTGCTTTTTTTTACGGCAAAGTACATAATATTAATTTTATTTTTCCGTACTTTTTTCCGTAATATTAATCGTAAAAAGCTACGGAAAAGTAAAATTAATTTTACTTTGCCGTAAAAAAAGCAGTTTCAAATTTTATGTACATCTGTCTTACGTTTTTTCCGTAGCTTTCTACGTTCATTATATGTAAAAAGGCCTTTACTCCGTAAATATTAGGTTTTTTCAGAAAAACTACCGCAACGAAAAACGTTCCCCTTCATTCAAGTTCTCGACAATTTGATACTACGCTCGATACCCATCCCTCAAAGGGGGTGTCTAAAAAAGGGGTGGAAAGAGTAGGTGTTTCAAAAAAAGTCAGTCCAATATACTTACTAGCTGCTGCGATCTCGTTTTTAGCGTGAATCGTGTACGGATAACCTGCCATGGGCGACATGGGGGATTTATACAGGAGTAGTACCATTTTGTAGCTATCGTCGAGGCGAACGCGGCGCCCTACCTACAAGCCCCTCTATCTATTCATGGGAAGAAACTACGGGCGTCTAAAGTCTAGAAAATGAGCAAAACCAAAAACATTTTTTTAGATGAAAATTGTAATTTTTAGGATTGGCCTACCTTCATTTTTGAAGGATCTATGCCTACCTTGAAGTTTTAAAACAGATCAATTTCTGAAAAAGTGAAAAAGGAGGAATTGCGATAAGGCCATTTTTTGGCACCAGCTAGTTATCGACTCGACTACTCTTAAAATGTTGTAATAAATGTCCCAAATACGAATCCGTGGTTGGTTAACCCAAAATGACCATTTTTTGGGCTCCAGGGGTCCCCAAAGTTGTGAATAATAAAATAATTTTAGGAACCACTGAGTATTATTTTCAAACACATTTTTACCATAAAACATCTGTTTGAACCTGATAAACGTTATGCGAGGAGATTTTTCTATTTTCGACCGCGCGCTGTGGGCAAAAATTGGGGGGGGGTTCAATTTTTTGAGAATTTTGGAACTACAATTTTGGACCTACCCCTTTGAACCCCGCTAAAAAGCTTTTTACAGTTTATTAGTATCTGAAAGACCTTCATCTATTAAATTTAGAGCTCAATAAAAAATTTTTACTGGTACTCAAAAATTCAATTTTTCGTAATTTCGATATTTTGGGAACCCCTGGAAAACTAGACACCTGCGATTTGCACCAAACGTAACGTTTTGAGGCGTATATTCAATAATCTAGACGAAAAAATTGAATTAAGCTCCCTGTATATTCGTAATTTTAGAACTTTTTTTTAGAGCCCCCCACTTTAGGCACCCCTAAAAAAGGCGTTTATGCATATTTTTTCAAATAAATTGAAGTATTTACGTTTGAAACACACCAGCAAGTGGCCAAGTGCTCGATAATTTTTCATTTAATTTTTCCTATAACTTTCAAAATCGAGCTATTTCAGGTCAACTTCTGGCATTTTTACTTCGTTGAAATCATGAAAACGTTATTTTAATGCCTTTTCGAAGAGTTAAATCTCAGAATTTGATCCAAAATAGCTCAATTTTGAAAGTTACTGGAAAAATCATATGAAAAATTATCGAATACTTGTTAGTGTGTTTCCAATGTAAATTCTTCAATTTTTTTTTTGAAAAATTATGCTCAAACGCCATTTTTAGGAGGGCTTAAAGTGGGAGGCTCTGAGGAAAGGATTCAAAATTACGAATATACGGGGAGCTTAATTCAACTTTTTCATCTAAATAATCGTACATACGGGGCAAATCGCAAGTTTCTAGTTTTTCCGGGGTTCCCAAAATATCGAAATCACGAAAAATTGGAAAATTGGATTTTTGAGTAACAGCAAAAATTTTTATTGAGCTCAAAATTTGGTATGATGGAGGTCTTTCAGGGGGTTCGAAGGGATAGGTCCAAAATGGTGATTTCAAACATTTTCAAAAAATTGAAACCCCCCCCCATTTTTGCCTCCAAGGGTCGAAAGTAAGAAAATCACTTCGCATAACGTTTACTTGGTTCAAGCAGATATTTTATGGTAAAAAATTTTTAGAAATTAATACTCAATGGTTCCTAAAATTATTTTGTTATTCACAACTTCGGGGACCCCTGGAGCCCAAAAAATGGTCATTTTGGGTTAACTAACCAAGGATTCGTGTTTGGGACATTTATTACAACATTTTAAGAGTGATTGAGTCGATAACTAGCTGGTGCCAAAAAATGGCCTTATCGCAACTACTTTCAAATTTAAGCTTCGTTTATATTGGCCGTGACTTGGCCGCGGAAAGTAGGAAATTTTCTTTTTTCTGCGGCAAGGCAATGTAAAATAGGAGTTTCATTTCCTTCATCTTTTTCAGTTTTTTATCATCTTGATATTTTATGCATGTATTAATGAGACTTTTATTTCAGCTCAAGTGCGTTCACTCTTTGACAAATTGGAAAACTCGTTCCATTATGGTAGTTTTTCTCGTAAACCTAATATGTATTTTCGGAGTAATTCGCAAGAAAACGTGAATCGGAACCGGTTTTAGTCCCCTAAAGAAATTAGCTCCAGAGTTAGGAGGGTCGGTTTTTTTTTTTTTGGTAGTTCAGGGGGTTCATCTGAACACATTCCCGAGGAAAAAATTAATGTGCCCATTTTTTCCTTTTTAAAACCGCTATTTGATTTGGAGCTCAAGATTTCAAGAACATGTCAATTTAAAATTAACGAAGTGATATACTTGAGAAAAACCTCTTTAAAGAAGGAGAATTTTAAGAGCATCTGTGTCTGGAGTCTGGATTATGTCATCTAACTAAGTACATAATGGTATAGCCGATGAAGCTATAAGGGTGGTTCATCTTCTTACGAAGTAATATATAATCAAGGACCACTACTCCAAACTTTTAACTAATTCATACTCAATCAATATCAATCACACTATTTGCTTATGCTTACTACTTACACTACGTATGGAAACAAGTAATTTGTCAGCACAGCGTCTTCGCGAAAGTTGATAAAAAGTGCAAATGAACGAGGTCTGTCCAAGATGAATGCTTCTATATCGACAGTACGTTGTGTTTGCGTTCCTTTTTCAAAAAAACAAAAAAAATCCCCTACCTATTCTTCAGTGTTTATATTTTGATTTTCTTAGATCTTGTATATTTGTGGGGATAGGCCGAGGTCGTGTTTTGATCCGCTTGATGTACTTTTCCAAATCTGAAAATCAAATAAAATTGTCCCATTAGAGCAGGCAAATAGCGGTTTTAAAAAAGAAAAAATTGACACATCAATTTTTTCTTTGGAAATATGCTCAGATGGGCCCTCTGAACTACCAGAAAGGAGACGACTTTTATACCCATGGAGCAAAATTTTTTAAGGGGCGGAAACCGGTTCCGATCCACGTTTTTTGCGTTTTATTCCGTGAATATTAGGTTTTTTGAGAAAAACTACCATGCACAATGAAAAATGTTCCCCTTCAAGTTCTCGACAATTTAATACTACGCTCGATACCCATCCCACAAAGAGGGTGTCTAAAAAAAAACGGTGGAAAGAGTAGGTGTTTCACTCAAAAATGGTTTTCTTAAAAACCTTGGGGTTTCTAATGAATGATTTATTTATTTATGTATTTATTTTTTCTGAAGTAGCCACAATGTGAAAAACTTGGAGATTCTTACCTTCATTTGGTAACATTTTGTGGAAATGTTAACATTCAAAAACCTGCTGGAGGCTCCAGAACTGCTCAAAATTGTATGAAAATATTTACAGTCAATTTGAATTGTCTGAAATAAATTACATACAAAATTTCATCTTTCTAGCTTCACATGGTACTTAATTTTTTTTTCATTTTTAAAATTTATTTAATTTTTAAAAATTTAACAAAAATTGAGAGAAAAAATGTTGGTTGGTACGTTATAATTTTGAGTGTTCATTTCAATCTAGAGGTGTCTGTAAACCAGTTGGAATACCTCTTGTGAAATCAAATTTTTTGATTTAAAAAAAAGAACCAATTTTCAAGTGTGAGATTCAAGAATATGAAAACAGTGTTGACAATTTTTTAATTAAAGAACAATCACTTTAAAAAAATATCAAGTTGAAAAAAAATTTTATACATAGGTGCAGGCAGAATTTGAACCAAGGACCCCAGGGCATTCGCACAGCGACTGAGGCGTTAGTATGTCAAAATTAATTCGCAAAAACCAAAAACGACCATACAATCGGCGCAAAAGGTACTGAATGATTCCAATTTTTGTGTATTAATACAATATAGTTAGATAGATTTGTCCAAGTGACTTCAATTATGAACGATCTAGCCGATCTACAGTGAATTTTTTTGGTGTCTGAGTTTTAAATCTACTCATAATGCGGGTGGAATGATGAAAGATCGGCAGATTTTAAAAGATTAAAACCAATTCAATTCTTACTGACTTGGAGTCATTATATTTTATTTGCAAGGGGCATCTATATGCTATTCCAGTTCAGTCTGTTAAGCTGGTCTAAGATATCGCATAATCTGTCGATATTGCGTAGTTCACACTCGAATGGGGCACTTATGCTCAATTAGAGACACAAACTCTGGTAATCAAGTTTCATTTCCTTCATTTTTTTTCATATTTCTATCATCTTGATATTTTATGCATGTATTAATGAGACTTTTATTTCAGCTCAAGTGCGTTCACTCTTTGACAAATTGAAAAACTCGATTTATTTCAACTCAAAAAAATGAATAAATTCCTCAGAATTTGGCAAATAGGGGCACTTGTTCTCCCGAAAAATATCAAAAAATGCTCTATTCAAAAATATAAAATTTTGATACAAGAGGCATGTAAAGAATACTGTATGTGTTCATGCAAATTCTGCCATGAGATAGGAATGTTTTCTTGATATTCTTCTACCAACGTTTTTCTCAAAAAGTAAAAAAGTGAGTGAACAGAAAGAACTTTACAAGATTGTCTTCGAAAAATTTTCAAATGCAATTTGGCGAACTTACAAAATTTTATTCAGTGAAGTAAATTTGGCATAGAAACTTTACAAAACTTTTGGAATCCAAATTGAATAGTGCATGGAGCAGAAGAGTGAGGAAAGAAGAATTTGACAAAAAGAAAAAAGCGATTAATGAACCAATGACAAACAATAATTTTTCTCTATCATTTTCAAATTCACTAAGATATGTAAAAAAAATAGCAATTAATCGTCTGTTTTTGCAAATTTTTCTTCATTTTTGTTTTTGCTTCTCGATTTAGACTTCTTTTTATTAGTTGTTGAACCTCAATTTACAGAATTATTGTCATAAAATTCATCACGTCATAATCTCAATGAAAAGACAAAAAGAGGCATAAAAATTCCACCATGAGCTAGGGAAATTGAGTTCATCAATTACAATTCGCAGCCTTCTTTCCATTTATGATAGGGATGAATTTCTAAAACCTGAAATTATGTGAAAGAAGAATACTTTGTGGCAAAATTCTTCTATTTGATCAAATCAAAAGTGAACAAAATTCTTTGTCTCATTGTAATTTTCAAAAAAACATAAGTATGTTGAATTTTTTTTCCTTTTCATGCATCCATTAAGCAATTAGAAAAAATCCAATTTTTGAAAAAGTTTTCTGTTTGATATTTTTTTTTTCATATCATACGTTCATTAGGCATTTACATTATCTATTAATTAAACAATTTATGACGTTATAATAACAAAATAATTGAATGTTGTGTTCTTTTTCTACATCCCTTAAGGAAAATTGTATATTTTTAACAAACTAGAAAAAAGATCCATTAATGATGATGATTGATAGTCAATGATGATTTCCAGTGGTGATATTGTGGTCTACGGCGATAAACAATAATTCCAATGTCAACTGTTTGAAGATTCACAAATTTGACTATGTTATAGCTACCTCATTTTTGACTTTGTATATTATAACTTCAATGCTGATTGTATTTTGTATAATGTAAAAATTTGTAAACAGGCATTTTCAATTTTTTTTTTAATATTTATGTGTATGTGCTTAATATTTCTGTTGATTTGTAAATGCAAACCCTGACACATGAAGTGGGGTTAGGGTATAATTATGCTAATTTTTTCTTGTAATTTTTTGATATTTTAATTTTTCTTTGCGTTCTTCATTTCATGCACTATTTGTTTTTGATCTTGTGAATACCTACCTACTATTGTTATATTGATGCATTTTTGATATTTCTCATTTTTTTGTGATTATTACTGTTTTGTGAAATTTATCATGCATATTTGTATATTTTTCTGTAAAATTGCATCAAATGTAAATCTTTATGTAAATGTGTAAATGTTGAGAAATTGTATGTCAAAAAATTAACGCATTTACCAATGAATCCAAATTTAAATTGCCCTAAAAGGATGAGCTACAGACTCGCAACTTTTTAATCAGTTGTAAAAAATTTTCCAAAGGACTGAAATTTCAACTTTGGGAGATTTTGTGGGTCTTGAAAAATTTCGATGTTGTTTTGGTTTCTCTCTGTCTGTGGTTAACTTCTGATGAGATACTATTTGGTGGTCAGTGATTGTTCAATTTAAATTGTTCAAATGCTGGCTTACTGGGTAAGTTGTCTTTTTATTCAGAATTTCCGCAGATGGTGAGAAATCAAACAAACAGGGGCAAAAATAGAGGAAATTCCAAAAATTAGTTGATGGTCCATATTGTCTCTCCAAAAAAGAAAGAGCCTTAAATAAAAACCCTAGAACAGAGGGGCAGGAGGTTAGGTGGTAGGCAGTGGGTCTGTGTTTTTAGCCATTCATGTGTCTTTTCTGTGCCTGTCTCCAGTTCTCTTCGGAGTTCTGGGGATAAGGACAAAGGGGCACATGTAATGGTCAAGGATATGGCCACCTTGTGGGTACAACTCCCCTTTCCTCATGGCTTGTTACTCATGCACTACTGCATGATACATTGTACCAACATTCATTCCTTTAACCACCATGGTACAGCTTACATTGCTTAGCTAATCGTTCCTATCTTTGGTAAATATTGTGTTAAATTTGGCTAAGTAACGTGTTTATTACTTCGGATTAATTTGTTTTTCATTTGTTAATTTGTTCTTAGTCTGAAATACATGATTGATTTGTAATATATTAATAGCTATTGGTTTCCACTCATGGTGTTATCTTTTACCAGCTACCATAAGGGTGAAGTCACCCAAAACTGACCACTTTTTGTAAAACCACCACCAATTGAAGACTATCACTTCAAAACGTGGTAAATGGCTCAAAATGTAGGCTGAACCTTCCCATATCAAAATTTTGGCATAAATGAATAATACTTAATGTTTTTTAAATTTTTTTCCGAAACAACTTGAAAATGATTTTTCAAAATTTGGTATCCTAATCCCGACCACCTCCAAAAAGTTAGGTAGGTACCTTAATTATGACCACATTTGAAAGTGCAAACCAATAAAATACTATTTCACATGAAAAATACAGTAAATGGCTTAAAAGATAGATTTAACCTACCCCCAACTCATATTAAAATTTTGGGGTTATAGAATAATTCTTTATGGCTTTTTGGAATTTTCTTCCTAGGCACCTCAAAAATGACTGTTTGAATTTGGTACCCTAATCCGAACCACCCTGAATTTACATGATCTTATGGGTGGTTGGGATTAGGAGACCCATATTGTTTTACAGTTTTAATTTTTGTAAAAATTTTCTATACATACCTGTGATTGATTACAAAAATGGCAATACCATCAAAATCTCACTTTAATCACGATCACAAATCATATTTAACATCACAAAATTAGTTATAACAAGTTAAAAAAATTGGGGATAAAAAATGGTGAAAAACAATTTTTTGATCATGGAATTTCTTCAAATTCAATTTATTTCGCGAGTTCTGGCTTTACAGTGGCTGGGAATGTCTCAAATTAATTGTCTGCGATAGTGGAACGCGTTTATATCACTTTTCAATAGGGATGATTATGATTGGTGGAATGTTGTCTCTCCAGTCCAACAACCAATCATATGCTATCATTATTATCATTCACTGTGACCAACCAAAGTATTTTAGTAGAAAACTTTTTTAGGGGTGCTTGATATTTCTGGGCACCCTGTACATGGTTGATGGTGGTTGGGATTAGGCACTGGGCAGAATAGGGGTGTTTTACCCTTACCTATTACAAAGTGTAAAATACATTTCTATTTGTATGTCCTACAAGTAATATAATCAGTTTTCGTGTTCATTTTGTAGCTGGAAATTGAAGAGATGTCCGAAATGAGAAAGTAGGTAAGTACCTATTTTTCTCTTTTAATATTTACTGGTGCTTGTTGGTTGATTGCTCTGCGTTGAATATTGAAAAACGATTTTTTTTATGCGAAAGAATTCAAAGTTTGATGGTATAAATAACGTAGTTTTTAATACATCAAAACGAAGGAATAAAACAGGTAAACGAAGTCAGATACTACGAGTAGACGGAAATTTGTTCAATCGCAGCTTCTCAACTGCAGCTCTTAACCACAGATCCTATCATCTGGTGGCAAATCTTCTACGTAGGTAACTTGAAAAACAACCGATAGATTTACTCTTTAAAATATCGTTGTTTTGTTTTATTAAAGAAAAGAAATTCCACGAAACTTAGGTACCTACATTGAATAAGGATTCAATTTGAATAAGTAGGATGTTGAGTTGAATATTTTTTCTTCGGTTTTGATTTGTAATTTCAGTGAAATACACGATCTTCCTCAGGCACTACTGTAGAATCAAAATCAAATACTAAATTTCGACGAAGCATTCGGAAATTGGAATTCTAATGTTAGGTTGGATTAAATAGTTGAGTTCTTTTCATCTTCTATTGTAGGTATATTTATCTGTTTTGAAATAATATGTACCTACCTATTCGTGAGGGAAACTACTATTTCTTCAAAGTAATTTTCCATTACTTTATTGTAAACAAATTCAAGCAATATAAGCGAAAATAAAAATGATATTTGATGAGATTGAAATTTTATTGAAAGTTAGGTATCACTCACAAGGTGTTCAAATAGTTTTTACACTTTTGGATTTTTTATTCTATTCCACTCTGTTTTCAAATAATTATTTCCATTTTTTCAAAAACTAGTTCTCAACAATACCTATAGAAATATTATTCGCATTTCAAATGGACATAAGAACAAGTACCAGTAGAATTGAATTGTACCAATGGTTTTGCCCTAAGTTTGAAATCTCTATTATTGTGTAATATAACCGAGGTATATTCATCACTCGGATTCGCAACTCCTGGTATAAAGTTTACTAATTTTTTCTTGCTGAAACCAGATTCTTTGCAAACCACATCTGGTAAAAAGGAGGTAAAATCTGCGGACAAACATTGCTTGTGGAATTCACCGTGAATTCGTACGAATAGATTTGGTTCATTACTGAAATCAAAAACGAATCACAGGGGATTAAATAATGCGCCAATGTTTTGAACTAGGTAGGTATTTTCTATCGATCAACTTACGAATTTTCTTCGCTGTTGATCAATTTCCAACATTTTTCTTCGTCTTCGCCCGCTGAACAGTCGCTTTCACCATCGCATACGAATTCCAACGGGATGCATTGACCAGATCTGAAAATGAAAGATTATTACTTCCGTATTTTGTAAAGTACGAGTACAAATTAGTGTTTTTTAAACGACGAGTATAGGTACTTTGGGCATTTGAAATGTGATTCGGATGTACAAAACGATGTACAAGTGTATGGATTTTCGTCACTTTTATCCCAGCAGTCGACATGATTGTCACATAATTTAGACGGGTTGGTTACATTCAAGTAAGTAGCGCAATTGAAGCTGGAACATTCGGCCGGTTCATCAGATCCATCTCCGCAATCGTTATTACCATCGCATATTGAATTATGATCTATGCATCGCATGTTATTGCATCTGAATTCGTGTATTTTGCAAGCTAAAAAGTGCACAATATCAATTAATTGATTTGCCCGATGAATAAGAATAGAGCTGAATATAATTATCCAAGAGACTGATTTTCCTATCACCATACGCAGACCATTAATAGGCTTTATTTGAGCAGACCCCCCCCCCCACATTGCAATATTCGCTGTTATGTCACGCTGATGCATGATTTCAGTGGAATTTTAGATGTTTTCGTACATAATTTTGTTTTTTTTTTCAATTCACTTTAAATTTTCAGTTTTACTTGCATTTTTCAATTCTTTTTTCAGTTTTTTATCCAATTTTCTGATTTTTTAATTTCATTTTTATTTTTATTTTCTAATTTTTTTACTTCAATTTTTTCGATTTTATTTCAAGTTTTTGATTTGATTTTCAGTATTTTCAATTTCATTTGCGATGTGATTTTATTTCTGGTTTTAAATTTCATTTTCAGCTTTTATTTTTTTTTTCGGAATTTGTGGTTTTATTTTTTACATTTATTTTACTTAATTTTAGTTTTTAATAGATACTCAAGTACAATAAATTTTTAAAATTTTCAAATTTCGTTCTCAGTTTTTGATTTTATTACCTACAGTTTTCAATTTTATTTTCCAATCTCACATTCATTTTTCAATTTTATTTTCACCTTATTGATCTAATTTTCGGGATTTTCAATTTTGTTTGCGCAGTTTTTCACTCCATTTTTTCGAAGTTTTCCCTTTCATTTTCAGTTTTTGATAAATTTTTCATAAATTTCAATTCAATTTTCGGCTTTTAATTTTATTTCTAGAATCTCTAGTTTTCAGTTTTGATTTCATTTTCCAATTTTATTTTCATTTTTGAATCCAATTTTCAAAATTTCCGATTTCATTTTCAGAATTTATTTCATTTCCACAGTTTTCAGTTTTACTTTCAATTGTCGATTATATTTCAGATTTTTAATATAATTCTCAGAATTTTCAATTTCATTTTCTGAATCTTCAATTCTAATTTTAATCTTTTTCAGTTTTTGGGAGTATTTTTGGTTTTTTGCTTTACTTTAATTTTATGATTCTTTTTTCGTTTTTAATTCGATTTTCAGAATTTTAAATTTAATTTCAAATTTTCGAGGTTTAGCTTCAGTTTTTACTTCATTCTCATTTTTGGCTTTAATTTATCTCCCACAGTTTTCAATTTTATTTTTAGTTTTCAAGTCTTATTGCTTACTTTCATTTTTGGATTCCATTTTTAGCTTTTTATCCAATTTTGAATTCTATTTTCAGTTATGGATTTTTTTTGGAATTATATTTTCAGCTTTATTTTCTATTTGTGATTTCATTTTCAACGTTTTTGATTTTCTTTAGTATTTCGACTTTTTCCAATATTTTCAGTTTAATTTTCAGTTTTTTGGGTGCATTTTTTGTTTTTAGTTTTACTTTCATTTTTTTTATTTCTTTTTCGTTTTTGATTTAATTTTCAAAATTTCTAGATTTCAATTTCAATTTCCAAGTTTCAACTTCTTATTTTATTTTTAGCTTTTTATTTTGTTTTCTGAGTTTTGGGTTTCATTTTCAGCTTTTGAGTAACATTTTCAGAGTTTTCGGTTTTATGTTCAAAATATTTTAGCCTCCTGGACCTATTTCATTTTCAGTTTTTGATTCAATTTACTCAGTTCTGAAATTTTTTGGCTTTCTTTTCAGTTTTAGGTTTCTTTACGAAATTTTTAATTTCACGTTCTATTTTTAATTTTATTTTCGGTTTCCAATTTTGCTTATTTTTGGAGTTTTTGGTTTTATTTTCCATTTTATTCCATATTTTTGATTCAATTTTTGGGATTTTCAATTTCATTTTCAATTTTCAAATTCGATTTTGTTTCCAACCCCTTTACTCCCCCCTCCCTCCATCTTTAATAAAAGCCTTCTCTCAACCTCTGAACAATATTTTTGATTTTTGGCTGATTTTCTACATTGTTTTCTTTGGGGGGAAGGGGAGGAGAATTTGAACGAAAAAATTTAAAAACCAAGAAGCAAAATCAAAAACCGTCAACGAAATTGAAAACTGAAAAGAAATTCAAAAAATTATAAACGATATGAATCGAAAACATGGAATGAAATTAAAAACTGTAAAAATAAACAAATTTGAAATGATAATCCTGAAAATGAAATCAAAACCCCTAAAAATGAGATGAAAAACTGAAAATAAAATTAAAAGCACTTTTCAGTTTTTGATTTCATTTTTTAAAATTTCGATTCTATTTTTAATTTTGCAACTTTTTAAGTTATCGCTAAAGCCTTCTCAAATTGACAATGCTTTTTTCAACTTACGACATTTAATCTGTTCCAATTTACAAAACGTGGCTCTTTCGGCGCATATTTTTGGTGTTTCATCTTCGTGATTTCGACAGTCCGCTTTTCCGTCGCAGAGTTTTGATTTTTCCAGGCAATTTCCTAATAAGCAACGGTACGTGCTGCAGTTCGGAGCTGGGTATGGTGTGAAATTATTATCTGCAAAATTAAATTTTCTCGATCAATTCCAAGCACTTTGGAGGATTCCATTCTTCTCACTCTTATTTTAATCCAGATTTCTAACAATCTAGTGTGCAGTTTTGTTAAAATTACTCACATTCGAAAACATCAGGATCGGACCATGTTTGCAATGAAAACGTGGGTGTATTCGTTGAACAGAACTCATCAAATTTTTTATTGATCGGTGCAGCCAAGTACCAGGTATTTTGAGGAGACATGCATATCAACGAGCTCAGGGTATAATTTCGTTTATAAATCTGTACATATTTTTCAAATTCAGATAGGTACTCAAAATTTCATAATTTCAGTATTTTTTAGGTTTATTGTGGTAGGTACTTCTACTTACTTCGCAAAAAATAGACTTATCAGTTGGCTTATATGGGCATTTTTTATATAAGCATTCTTCCTCAGGAATCACTGGAATAATTGCAGGATCTTTCGCATCAGCTATCATGAAACAATCTGCATTTTTATTTGGCGCAAAACCCCTAAAAACAAACATGCCAGATGTATCATTTGTTTGAGAAGAATATTGCAAATAAACGCTCCTGCAAAATGCAAATTCACTTACCAAGTGTACAGTTTTCCGATTCGGAAAGGTTTCACATATTTAGTCACATTTGCAGGATTTTCCAAGTGCATCACAATAGCACCCTGCTTCTCCGCGTACAACGAGTAATCGATTCGAATAACTTGCTCGTAAAAAGCTCTGATTTTATTTTCCAGCCCTCTATCGCTTCCTAGAACCATCACCATGTAATCTTCCTGTAAGCTGATTTTCACATTACCTATTGCTGAATTGACTATAAACAAGTTATCAGACAGTGATCGATGCTAACTTGAAATTAGAACAGTTATGGTCTGCAACTATCCATTGTTCAGTGAGCAATAAACCAGTGCATTTTTTCGTGCCATTGACGAATATGTTTCCAAACCAAGGCAGAATCGTGGTTTCATCTCGATAGCTGGTACAGTATAGGTCGATAGAAATGCATGATTTCATTCCAACTACTCTTTGATGTTTGTAATTAAATAGGTCTCTGAAATCATTATTTTGTTCTAGATTATTTTTTCATGAATTGGTGCGGGGTACCCCTTACAGTATTCATAATTTTTGAACCAAAGGTTTATTGCTTATTTTAATGTGAGGGGGGATAAAAATTCTTGAAATTTTCAGCCCTTCAAAATTTAGAGTTTGGTAAATTGTGAAAGAAAGCCCGCAACATTGAACAAAAAATTGAAAATCAGAATAGATTATAATCATTTTTTCCAATGGGAAGATGAGCTCTATGAGGGGGCCAGGGCGGAAGCTTATTTGAGAAGTTTTAATCATAAATGAAAAATTTTCAAAAAATTATTTTTTCAATGCTTATTCAAAGATGTTAGACAGACAAACTTGAGAGTCCATGTAGGAAGAGAGACGGCCTTGAAAAGCTAGACAAATGAGTCAATGACCTGAAAAAGCCAGATGAGCAGACATTTACTACCTTGAGGTCCTTGAGAGGCCAGACGGATGGGTCAATGACCTTAAGAAGCCATACAAGGAGGCATACTACCTTGAGAGGCCAGACAGGCGGGTCAATGACCTCAAGCAGCCGGTCAGACAGACAGGACAATGATCTTGAGAAGTCAGACAGGCGTATAGACGACCTTGAGATAGTATGGAGATAGTAGACAGTTGGGTCAATGACCTCGAAAAGCCAGACGGCTGGGCTAATGGTTTTTATAGGAAAGACATACGACCTTGGGAAGGCAGACAGGTCAATGACCTCAAGAAAACAGAAGTGCAGACTGACGACCTTGAGATACTGGACTGTTGGGTCAATGACCACGAGAAGCCAGATAGGTGAACAGACGTTTTCTATAAGCAAGACATACGACCTTGGGAAGACAGACAGAAAAACAGACAGGTCAATGACCTTAAGCAGACAGAAATGCAGACAGACGACCTTGAGATACTGGGCAGTTAGGTTAATGACCTCGAGAAGTCAGATAGGTGAACGGATGGTTTTTATAGGCAAGACATACGACCTTGGGAAGACAGACAGAAAAACAGACAGGTCAATGACCTCAAGAAAAAAGAAAGGCAGACAGACAACCTTGAGAGACCGAACCGTTGGTTCAATGACCTGTACAAGCCAGACAGGCAGTCAAATGACCTTTTTAGAGGCCAGACAGATGCGACCTTGAGAAGCTAGACAGACTGGTCAATGACCTCAAGAAGACAGACAGACAACCCACAGTGACTCGGATGGCGAGAAAAGGCGCGCATGGCGTTTTACAACAAAACTATGACCATATCAAGAGTTGAAAGTGGTGATTTCGTAGTAATTTTCAACGAGGAATTCGAATCCGATGCCCTTTTTTTCGACAGACCCCCGGGGGGGGGGGTACCAAAATCAAATTTTGTAAAAATGAAAAAAATCGAGTGATATGTCAAAATATAGGTTTTTTGGGTCGAGAAACACGAATCTGAGGTGTTTTTTTCCCTCAGACCCCTCGGGGGCTCTTGGAGAGGTGCTACCATTCTTGAGATATCTCATCGTCTCCAACGCGACTACATTTTAACTAATTTAATGCGAGGTAATTGTACGTGAATAAGGCGTACGTTTTTTCATTCAACTCCCTTCACAACCGCGATTGCATGAAAATGTGCGTTGAAGTGTGTAAAATTTGGGCGTGGTTAGTTACTCTGCGATTAGGTGCGATTTTTCAAGATATGATATTAAATAACCGACGATATTGGGTCGAATGGTTGAAAAATTGACTGTAATAAAACCCCTCAACCAAAAAGATCTAGATTTTGATATAAACTACTCAAATTTTTGTGATTTTTTCAAAATTTGATTTCGATAGCACCTCCCCTAGGGGCTGAATGAAAAAAAGGACATTAGATTCGTGTTTCTGGACCCAAAAAACCTACATTTTGACGTATCCCTCGATTTTTTTCCATTTTTACAAAATTTGATTTCAATAGCTCCTCCCCAAGGGCCCTTGAGGGGACTGAAGAAAAAAAGGACCTCAGATTCGTGTTTCTCAATCCAAAAAACCTACATTTTAACATATCGCCTGATTTTTTTTTTATTTTTACAAAATTTGATTTTGGTAGCACCTCCCCAAGTGCCTCCAAGGGGTCTGAGGGGAAAAAGACCTCAGATTTGTGTTTCTCAACCCAAAAAACCTATCTTTTAACATATCACTCGATTTTTTCATTTTTGAAAATTTGATTTTGGTAGCACCTCCCCAAGGGCCCCCAAGGGTCTGAGGTAAAAAAGGACCTCAGATTCGTGTTTCTCGATCCAAAAAACCAACATTTTATATAATAACTCCATTTTTTTTTCATTTTTACAAAATTTGATTTTGGTACCACTCCTCCCCCCCTCCAGAAGTCTGGCGAAAAAAAGGGCATCGGATTCGAATTCTTCGTTGAAATTACTACGAAATTACTACTTTTAACTCTTGATATGGTCATAGTTTTTGTTGTAAAACGCCATGCGCGCCTTTTCTCGCCATCCGAGTCACTGTGCGACCTTGAGAGGCCAGACAGGCGGGTCAATGACGCTCAAGAAGCCAGACAGACTTTTGAGAGACCGGACGAACGGGTCAATGACCTCAAGAGGCTAGACGGGCAGGCAGTTTGCAGTTTCATAACATCTTTGTGTTTTTATATCATTTTATGAGATTTTAACAAGTTTTTATTAATATTTTATGCAGTTTTCAAAGCAAGTTTTGCCAAATGCTACTTGAATTGCATTAATTTTTGCTAATTTGAAATAATTTTAAAGCTTTTGAAAGTGTTTTCATGTCATTTCTATCATGTTCTAACAATGTTTTAGGCAACGTTCGCTAAATTTTTCCAAATTCTGCTTAAATTTTATCATTTTTTGGAAACTTTATATGATTTTAATGCTTCGAGTGTTTTGATGTAATTGTTAATGACCTTTTATGTAATTTTGTTTTGAATTTTGGGAGATTTTCCTGAAATTTTATCAGTTTATGGTGATTTTAATTTGAACTGAATCCGCCGAATTTTGTCAAAATTCTATACTTACGATTTTTGGTAGTTTAGATTGCACGTGACTAGTTTTTGACTTGTTGCAACTGGAGTAAGGGGGTGAGGTGCTTAGGGGAGCTCCCTTCATTTTCTCATAAAATCCAACACTTTGGTGACCTGAGGAGGAGGAGGAGAAGGATGAGGAGGAGTAGAAAAACGCAGAATATCAGAATAAGACCTTAGACCACTGTGTATTTTTGGCAAAAGAAAAGTACATATGAATACTTACTTAAAACCTAAATTTTGGCATATTTTTTGCATTTCAGTAACTAATTGCTCCGGAGAACAATATATTTTCCAGGTGCCATTCTTATTTTCCATTATCGTTCCGTTTTGAAAAACAGCAGGAATCTCAAAAGGGTCTGTAGTTAAGTTGTAAGCATCTTCGCTGAGAGCATCTGTGAATATCGAAGCGTATTTTTACAAATAAAGTACATTTATGTCTCTTTTTTTGGTGATGCGATGATAAAAAGAACTTGTGACACATACAGCAGTGTTTCTCATCCTCTCCATTAGGGCAGTCAGATTCCCCATTGCATACTTTGGTTCTATTAATCCAAGTGTAACTTTGATAGCACAAATAATCGTCATTCGAGGTAGAATTCTTTCCTGTAATTATTCGCCAATTATTATTATAAAACCGCGAATCTAAAAATGTGTCTTTAAAATGAAAATTCATGTAAAAAAATATTTACTGGTACAATTCTTCTCATCAGACCAATCGCTACAGTCAACCACACCGTTGCAAATTCTCGACGAATCGATCGTTTTGAAAATATCCGCGCAAGTGCAATTTATCTCGTCAGTTCCATCGTTGCAGTCAACCTCACCATCGCAATACCACACTTTGGGGATCATTTGATTGATACTGGAAAATCACAGAAATTCATCCAACTGTTTCGAATTCGCACCCAGCAGATTCTCCTTCATTATAACTTACATTTTGCAAACGTATGTTTCATTTTTATCCATATAGTGGTAATTGCCAGGCCACCAATCTTTGAACACGTTGAATTTACTCGTAGGAGCTTTCTTGGATTTTTCCGAACTACCCGTTGATTTTTTCAGCGAATTCAAACTTTGTACTCGCGTCATTCCAACCGTAGTATTGAAATGTTCATTTTCCGAAGAGCTTCGGCGGTACGCGGGACTGAGCAGGCAACTCGCATCTGTTTCATCTTCGCCGTGTAAACAATCCATCACTTTGTCGCACATTTTGTGACGAGAGATACATCTGCCTCCATTGGGACATTTGATGCCTGGGCAAACGGGCGAAGTTTTGTGATACCGTAACAATTCGTTGTCATCTGAAACAACAGATTTTAATATCAATTTTACGATGAATTTTGGATTGTATTGATTGATTTGTGAAGGAAGGTTGATTGTCTTACTAGTTTTAAGTTGTATCCATTCTATGTATAAAGCAATACGGGTATAAACTCCTGGTTCCATTGGACGTGCGCAACCTTCTCCGTGACTTACGATGCCCGCAAGGTACCAGTGGTCCCTTCTCAGCGGTATTCTGTGAAACAAATTGACAATTTAAAAGTCAAAGCTTACCATGTCGAGATTTCACTCAAAATCAGATGAGCAGATGAAGTCAGGAAGCCCGCATAAGGATCACTATTGCACCCCCCCCCCCGGTCAATCACCCGGGATAACTTTTTTCTTAAAAAGGGTGTCCTTAGGAACAATTCTAGCCCTTGTCCTGAAAAAAAGTGGCTCTACTTGCAGAATGGCGGCCATCTTGATTGACAGGTCAGCCGAAATCGCAGATTTTGCGTTCCAACATAGGACTTGTACAACATTTTTTAAACCGTACACAGGTAGATCGAAAGATCAGGTAAAACTTCATCTCCGGTCAAAATTTCAAGTGCTAAAGTGCCTTTTTCGATTTTTGATCAAATTTAGGCCAAAAATGAGGGAAAAAATCAAAATTTTGCCAAATTGACCAAGAAAACTGAAGTTTATAATATACCCTATTTTCGACATGCCAAATCGATTGGATACTGTTTCAAACCGTTTTGAGCAGTTCTGGAGCCTGTAGCAGATTTTTGGAAACTCGAATCTTCCTTCCCTCCTCCCCCCACAAAAACCCCCTTTAGTCTCGCTTTTTTGACAGGAATTGACAAAAATTTCGAAGAAATATCACTTTTCAGCCGATAATTGCCAAAAAGTTTTGCTTTTCGCTTTTTTGCAACATTTTTCAAAAATCACACTTTTCTCCCCAAAATTTGGTACCTACCTCAAAATTGAGCTTTTTTCCAAAAATCACCAAAAGTCCCCCTTCTTTGCAAATTATCTTGACTTTTTTGAAAAAAATTGAAAAAAAATAATTTTTGTCCAATAATTGCAAAAACGTCCTGTCTTTTGCTAAAATTGTCCAAAGTCTGTCTTTTATCAAAAATTCTCGCTTTCTAAGAAATTTGCTGCTAATTCTCGTTTTTTTTTTCAAAAATTACTCAAATGAAGAGTGATATTCCAAAACTCGCTTTGTCCATTTTTATCAAAGTTGGGTTTTCAATGGTACCTGGTAGACGAAGTATTAACTCACATTCTTACATCATCAACCTACCAAAATGAGGTGTTAAACTCACCTAAATAGCCAATTCACTAAAAATTTTTAAAAAAATAATGTTCCAAAACGCGCTTTGTCCATTTTTATTAAAATTTTTTTCAGCAGTATTTAGTGGATGAAATGTATACCTACACTCCTACATCATAAATCCACCCAAATAAAGTGCTAAACTCGCCTAAAAAGCCAATTTACCCGTTTAAAGGGAAACTGTTTTTCCTATCTCCTGAAAAGTTGTGAAAATGGACAAAGCGAGTTTTGGAATATCACTCTTCAAATGTATCTCTTTTATTATAATTTCCAAAAAAAAGTGTCACTACCGCCAATAATTCCCACAGGCTTGCTTGTTGCAAAAACTGTTGAAGTCGTGCATTTTGAAAATTTACTGTCAAAAATTCTCGCTTTGCAGCTAAATTTCCAAAAATTGCTTAGAAGCCCTGCCTTTTGCTAAAAGTATTGTTGAAGTCTGTTTTCTGCTAAAATAGCAAAAATCTCGACTTTTGCCCAAAAGTTGCTAAGAAGTCTCATTTTTCACTAAATATTGCTGAAAAGTCTCACTCTTTTCCAAAAATGTCATCTAAACATGTCGCTTTTTTATCAGGAACTGTTAAAAATTCCTTTCCTTCGCTAAAATTGCCTAAAGTTTTGCTTTTTGTCTGAAATTTCGAAATTCTGACTTTGTTGCCCTCATTTCTAAAAAATCTTGATTTTTTTGAATAAAAAAGTGAAAAAAGTGTCACTTTTTTGGCACTAATTTCCAAAAAGTCCTACTTACTTTTTGACAAAATTGCACAATTTTCTATCAAGTTTTGTTTTTAGATTTTAATTAAAAAAGAAAAGTTCTAATCTTTTCGGTTATCTTTTTCTGCATTAAAATGTTTTGTCACTTTTTAGTCATTTTTCCAGCTTTTTTGGTTTTTAAAATTACTTAAAAAAATGAGTATGAGCCCTGCTAATTATGCAAATGGGTATCAATAACCATTAAGAAGAGATCGTTAGCTTTCTACAATAAAATACCATCAGGTGTGACCATACCAGAAAACGTCTTCATTGCAATTGTAATACTCATCTTCAAAAAAGATGACCAAAATGACCCAGGAAACTACCGTGGAATTAGCCTACTAAATGCTGCTTACAAAATACTTGCAAAGATGCTAGCGAGAAGAATCGAGAGCCATGCGGAGCCAATAATATTGGAATGCCAAAATGGATTTGGAAAGGGAAGATCATGCATAGATGGGGTACATGCAACAAAGCTGCTGATGGAGAAGAGATGAGAATATAACCTAGAGACCCACATGTGCTTTGTTGATCTGGAGAAGGCATATGATCGAGTACAAAGCAAGAAGTTGTTCAAAATCCTGAGAAAAATCAAGGTGAATGAACAAATAGTACGCCTAATTGAAGAAATATACACAGATAATGTAATAAGAGTAAGATCTGGAAACATGTTCGAAGCAAAGAAGATAGGAAGATGAGTAAGGCAGGGATGCTCAATGTCATGTAGTCTGAGCTGCTATTCCCGAAATATTTTTGCCTCCGCAATTGCCGCAGTCAACGTAATGAGCGTTGCAAATTATTGGCGTTATCTTGAAAAAAAAATAATTCAATTTGTTAATTGGGCTTTTATAAACATAATTGTTACTCAAATATCAAAATAACGCACATGACACTCAACATGGTTGCGTTCTGGTGATGCAAACGATGCAATCTTTTACATTCATTGCGTTTGATTATGTCGATTGTGGAGGCAAAAATATTTTGGGAATAGCTACCCTGTTCAACATCTACTTTGATGGCATGATTAAAGAATGGCTGAAAACCAAGCCAAAAGGGCTACCCTATTGACAAGAAATACGCGTTTTAGTCTCGCTAGCTTTTTTCAAATCCGCTGTCACAATGTTCTACCTGAAACCAGTTTTGTTGAAGTAGACCACGCTTTCCACTGCATCCACACTGCGTTTATGCCATCTCACACTCCAGGGGGTCTTTCATAAAAGCAATTACACACGGCGTTTACACGATTACGCTGGGCGTAAACGTGCCAAAAAACGCAGTCTCAGTTTTAAGCTTTTTACCGCGTTTTTCTTGTCAGTAGGGTAGACATCAACGACACCCATGTCAATACCCTGCTGTTTGCTGATGATCAGGTGGTCTTTGCTGACAATGAAGATGACTTGCAGAGAGCAATGTACAATCTTCAGAAAGTAGCTGATAGGTACGGAATGAGAATCTCATCATCAAAAACAAAGGTGATGGCCTTCGAGGGGAAAGAGCTAATATACAGTAAAATTGTTGTAAATGGACTGCCAGTGGAACAAGTTAAAAGCTTTAAATGTCTCAGATGTGAGCTGTCATATGAAGGAGAAGTTGACGCACAACTCAACATCAGTAAATTCCTGAGAGTAAGCGGAGCTATAAACCGAGCCATACCTCCAAGAAAAGTCAGAGCCGAAACTCGAATAAGAATCTACAATACGCTGGCAAGATCAATGCTGCTGTATGGAAGTGAAACATGGACAATGAGAAAGGATATAAAAAGCAGAGTAACTGCAGCGAAAATGAGATTCATGCGAGCCACAGCAGGATATACTAGATGAGATAAGAAAAGGAACGAAGATATCCTGAAGGAGCTAGGAGCAGAGCCAATCATTAGACGAGTGAAAGATTACAGAAAGAAATGGCGAAAACACGTTGACAGAATGCCTGATGAATGGTCCCCTCAAAAATTCAAAGAGTACACTCCAACTGGCAGGAGGAGTAGAGGAAGACCAAAGAAAAGACTTGATGATACATTGGTGAGCTATTCTTCTATATTTTCCCAGACGGGCTGAACAGTTCACTGGGTCAAAGTTCAATGATGATGATGATGATGATTGATGACTTACTTTATGCAAATGGGTATAGTAGGTTGTGTGGATCACAAAAAAAAAAGTCGTCGGATTTTGACTAAATTTAGTGTTGGCCTTTACGTTGTGTTGAAAGTCTCTAAGAAAAAATTGTTGGTCCCTAGATGCTTTTGGAGGGAAATGTGAATCTTCAAAAAGCGGAATTTTCAAACAATTCTTATTTTTTTTGCTCTAGCCCTTACCTAACATGGTTTGGAAAAAATTGTACAGCTCCAAAAAATAGTATTTGAGATTCTGCGTTGACCTAGGCCATTTTCATCAAAATCCAAGACCAATTTGGGGTCTTACAGAATATATTACCATATTCAGCACTCTCAAAAACCTAAGAAAGCGTTGGTCACTCGTTTTTTTTTCAATTTTCAGAAACTTTTGGGAATTAGTGAGGATTTTGGAGTGGCTGAATCAAAAATATAAGTTGATATTCGTATTCAGCGCTTTCGAAATCATATAAAACGATATGTCACACAATATTTGATATTTTTTTTACATTTTGGCCAAAATTTTGGAGCTCTGTATCCCCATGGTTTTGCAAATTCGATCACGAAAATTTTATAAATTGTAAGTACGTACTATAAAAATATGTGCTTCTTGAATTTTTTCAAATTTTTAATTACCTATCTAAGTATTGCAACTCTGTTTAGAAAGCATTTGAAAAATGAGTTTTCAGAAAAGCTCTACGTTGGTCTTTTGAGAGAATATTTCTGAAACTTCAATTTCGAGCAAAATCAGAGTGGCTGAACCCCAAACGAGGATTATTCGACATACATAATATAATGACCCTGCAGAACGCAGATAAACTACTGAATCATTTTTAATTAAAAATACGAGATAGGTAAATATGTATAAGAGAACACTTTACCTGCACAGTAGAGGGCCTCCACTGTCGCCCTGACAAGTGTCGTGCTGACCTTCTTTGTACCCGGCGCAAATTTCATGCCCCTGAATGTCAGCCCGATGCTTACAATTTGGCAAAATAGGTACTTCTACCTCTCTCATGTTATCAGCTGTAAAATCGCGTATAAAATTTCATTAATCGATGTGTCTAATACTAAAAAAAAAATCCTTCCACAACTAAAAGTCTTACGATCGTGTCCATGCTCCTTCATGGCTCCCCATCCTACCGCCGTACAAAGTTCTGATGGCAGAGGTCCCCAAGGAGGTCGACCTTCTGGTAAACAAGTTGATCGAACCCATCTATTCATTTTCAAAGGCGGATCAACTCGCAGAAGAGCGATATCATTTTTCATATCGGAACGACTGTATCGCGTGTGCACCACCACATTGGTCACCTTTCTGATCTGTTCCATGGGAGAAAATGACAACCTCCTCAAAATACCGGCTTGTATTTCGTAGTAGTGGTCTTGATAACTGCAGATAGATTAGGGACACATTCTTCAATTATTTCATCTCAAATAGGTACAAATTCACTCGAGTACACTCAATACTCATCCTTACCGATCGACGCAATGGGCTGCAGTCAGCAGCCAATTCTCATCTAGAATCTCAGCACCGCAATGAAATTCGCCATTTTTATAAAGTGCCGCGATCCATGGCCAATATCCAGCACCACTGACCTCTCCACCTACAACTCGTTCTTCGGATCGACTCATAGTCAGAATATTCAAGACCTCTTCGTTTTCTTAATAGGTAGATATTTAATAAAAAACATAATTTCCAGTCAATAAATAAGTATTTACCTATATCGATAAAAATCTGTTTTGGGGATACAAAGTATCTTATTAGAAACTAGGAAGTTTGCAAACCTGAAGACATCTCTCGAGTTTCTCTTTTGAATTCATATTTGGGGTTGTTATCCGCTATCACTCTGGAACCACAATAATCCGCAGGACATTCCACGTAGACAACACTGTTTCCCAGCTCACATCGATCCGTTACTTCAATACCGTAACCATTTTCCACAATAAATTTGCCTGCGTAAAAACCTGGTATCGCTTTTCTATACGTATTGACATCTCTGCGGATTACATTAATTCATTTTTTATCATCGAGATATGGTACAGGTATAGACACTGACTAAAGATTGTATTGGTTGAATTTGTTTGCCATATTACTTGATGTCTTCATCTCCTAATTCAGACTTGCAAGCGCTTGTAGAGAAGTACGATGCTATGTCCTTGCATACAGGATACCATATTCCTTTCCAGTTGCGATGAAGGTAACCAGTATTGTAGGATATTAAGAATGTCTGAAAAATAACCTTGATATGAAAAATTATGTATGTGATTTTGCAGAGATTTTTAGGGTAGATTGCGAAAAAAAAGTCACCTCACTTTGACCAAAGTTCAGTAGAGACCTGAGACCTTAATTTTGAGTAGAAAGTTATACTCAGAAAAAATTTTAGCTCCGGAAAATACTCCCTGGTTTTTTCGTTCCTGTCATTACCCAACCTGTTTTAGATCGACGGCGATTCTCAAATACTTTCATTTGGAACTCGGTCATTTTCCCCAAAACAGGTTGGGTAGCGATAACAGCGAAAAAAACATTTTTTTTCAAAAATTCCCCCTCTTTGAAGCCCACGTCTCCCCTCCAGGGGCACCTCCGGAGCTGAAATCGTTTTCAAGGAACTTTCAACTCAAAATGAAGGTCTCTGCTGAATTTTTAGTTGAAATCCGCCGAATTTATTTTTTTGTGATCCACCCATCAAATTGTAATATTTTCGCCCCTTTTACCGCTCCATCCTCTCACCAATCGAAAAACTAACGTCAAATTCGTAATCTATGGCTTTGAAAACGCACATATAGACATATCACACGGCATAATAGCCATATTTCAGGTGCTCCCCCACTTTCCATCCACTCTATCCCCACCCTAATCGAAAAAATGATGCCACAATCCTAATCCATGCTGGAATCGAACACAAGAATAACTTGAGCTTTCGTCAATTTCGTGTAAATGCTTGTTACGATTCTAAATTAGTACTCTTACTTGGGAAGAAGATCTCCCAAATCACTGTGCATCTCCCCCCCCCAATTTTGACCTACTTTTCAAAAATAGATAAAAAATCATGTGACATATCGTTTATTATGTTTTCTACGGCGCAGAATTCAAATTTCAACTCATTTTTTTGATAAGACCTTCCTAAGCCTCACAACGAGACCTCAAATTGAAAAATTCGTGTTACCTACGATTGATGGGTTTTGAGAGGTGCTGATTTCAAATATTTCGATCCTGATTTCTTTTATGGTGGGGAGGGGGAGGGATTGATATCGAACGAAGAGGTTTATCATCAGCAAAAATATTTTTACTTTCGTCAAATTAAATCAAAAGTATGTAGAATGGTGTTTCAAAATGCAAAATTTCATGTTCTGAATTTTATTTTCAGACTTCTGGTGAATTCTAAACTGTTCTGGAGCTTGTGGTGGACTTTCAAGTTTTCATACTTGGGGGCTAAACGCTCGAGACTGCTGCAACTTCCGAATGTGAATATATCAGCTCATTTTTTTGATTCCACCACTCTCTCCCCCCCCCCCCACCCCCACACTCTCATCCGCCTCCACAATTTCCTGAAAATTGAAAAAAAAAGTGTGACGTATGATTTATCAAGTTTTTAGAAGCGCCAAACACGAATATCAGCTCATTTTTTTTATTCGACCCCTCCAGCAGCGATGCCATGATCGGCCCAAGGCTCAAAAATTTTCTGAAAACAGAAAAAATCGTTCCCATATACCTGACTTTTAAACCTAATAAACCATGTCTCATGATTTTTTCAATTTTCAGAAAATGGACCTTGGAGAAGTGGCATCTGAAAAAATAAGTTGATACCTAATTGATATTTGTATTCAGTGATTTCAAAAATCATACCTTTTGTTTTTTTTTCAATTTTTTGATTTATTGCTCATAAATTTGAGAAGCTTGTGAAAGTTGAGCTTATACAAAAAAAGCTGACAAGGGAACCTCTTGAGGTGTCACACTCCGATTTGAACGGGACCGCCATTTTTGGAAAGAGCATAGTCTAAAACCCCCAAAACCAAATTTTCAGCTGCCCAAGTTCATTTTTCAATTTTTGGCGAATTTTTGAAAATTCAAAATTGACTGTTTTTGGCAATTTATGCTTTTTTTTAAAAGTACGTACTTGATCAGTAAAAATGGTCAAAATAAGTCCCAAAACTAATATTAATTACCCAAATCCAAATTTCACCATTTCCAGCCATTCTGGAGCCTCCAGCGCGATTTTTCAATTTCTCCAGAATTTTCAATTAGCTCCAGAAGGCGTGAATATGAAGTTGGGCAGCTAAGAATCGAGTTGTGTATTATACTCGACCTGTTTAACGAGTTTATCTACATTTGAGCCGATTTTGGGAGTGACACCTCAAAAGTGGTTTTTTGACCATCTGTTTTCAAAATTAAAAAATCCACAAAATCAAAAGATAACCGTTTGTGTGGAAATTTTTGAAATTCACGCGAATCGCTGTATTTTGTCCAAAACTAACCCCTCAAATCCAAATTGTACAATTTTCAGCCATTCTGGAGCCTCCAGCGCGATTTTTCAATTTCTCCAGAATTTTGAATTTGCTCCAGAAGGCGTGAATATGAAGTTGGGCAGCTAAGAATCGAGTTGTGTATTATACTCGACCTGTTTAACGAGTTTATCTACATTTGAGCCGATTTTGGGAGTGACACCTCAAAAGTAATTTTTTGACCAGCTGTTTTCAAAATTAAAAAATCCCAAAAATCAAAAGAAACCGTTTGTGAGGAAATTTTTGAAATTTGCGCGAATCGCTGTATTTCTTCAAGAACTAATCCCCGGAACGCGAATTCTACCATTTCCAGCCGTTTTTGAAGCGAGAGTGACACCTCAAAAAACCACTCTTGAAGTGTCACTTTCAGAATCGGCTGGAATGTGGATAAACTCGTTAAACAGGTCGAGTGTAATATACAACTCGATTTTTAGCTGCCTAACTTAACATTCACGCATTCTGGAGCAAATTCAAAATTCTGGAGAAATTGAAAATCGCGCTGGAGGCTCCAGAATGGCTGGAAAATGTGAAAATTGGATTTGGGGACTTAATATCAGATTTTGGACTTATTTTGATCATTTTTACAGATCATGTACGTGCTTTTTTGATAATAATTATAAATCACCAAAAACAGTTAATTTTGAATTTTCAAATGTTCACCAAATATCGAGATATGAAGTTGGGCAGCTGAAAAATTGGTTTTGGTGGTTTTAGACCATGCTCTTTCCAAAAATGGCGGTCCCGTTCAAATCGGAGGCGGACACAGATCAAAATTGGCTTTATAAAAAGTGTTTGTAAATTTTTTCTGGGTAATACCTAATTAACTTATTTGATTTTTTAATCAATTTATGCAATTTTTGTACCATGAGTTTGGGAAAATTGAAATCCTCATAATGTCTACCAAACTCAATTTTTCACTTCCGCAGCAAGATTTGTTTTGGAAACCATCCCATTCGTTCTCATACTTTGGGTTGAATTCGAAGAAATTTACATAATCAGTCGCAGGAAACCGAGAAAATAATTTTAAAACTTTCCTTAAAAATCTGAAATCAAAATTATTCGAGAAAAAAATTTCCTTGGTCTTTTACTTAAACAATGAAAAATAAAAAATTGAAGTCTGTGACAGCGATTCGCGCAAATTTCAAAAATTTCCTCACAAACGGTTATCTTTTGATTTTTGGGATTTTTTAATTTTGAAAACAGCTGGTCAAAAAACCACTTTTGAGGTGTCACTCCCAAAATCGGCTCAAATGTAGATAAACTCGTTAAACAGGTCGAGTATAATACACAACTCGATTTTAGCTGCCCAACTGCATATTCACTCCTTCTGAAGCAAATTCAAAATTCTGGAGAAATTTAAAAATCGCGCTGGAGGCTCCAGAATGGCTGGAAATTGTGAAATTTGGATTTGGGGGGTTAGTTTTGGACAAAATACAGCGATTCGCGTGTTTTTCAAAAATTTACACACAAACGGAAAACTTTTGATTTTTTTGATTTTTTAATTTTGAAAAAAGCTGGTCAAAAAACCACTTTGGAGGTGTCACTCTCAAAATCGGCTCAAATGTGGATAAACTCGTTAAACCGGTCGAGTATAATATACAACTCGATTTTTAGCTGCCCTACTTCAAATTCACGCCTTCTGGAGTCAATTCAAAATTCTGGAGAAATTGAAAAATCGCGCTGGAGGCTCCAAAATGGCTGGAAATGGTGAAATTTGGATTTGGGTAATTATTTGTATTAGTTTTGGGACTTATTTTGACCATTTTTATTGATCAAGTACGTACTTTTAAAAAAAAGTATAAATCGCCAAAAACAGTCAATTTTAAATTTTCTAAAATTCTCCAAAAATCGAAAAATGAACTTGGGCAGCTGAAAATTTGGTTTTGGGGGTTTTAGATTATGCTCTTTCCAAAAATGGCGGTCCCGTTCAAATCGGAGTGTGACAGTACCTCAAGAGGTTCCCTTGTCAGCTTTGAAATTTTGGAATTTTTGACAAACATTTTTCAAACTACCTTCAATTAAGTAGGTATACCTTTGAAACGTTCCGAACAGATTTTTCCAGGTTTCAACAGTCTGGAGCTGTGAGACCCTAAGTTTGAGCATTATGATGACGAGAAATTGAATTTCTGTTGATGAAAAATGAAACTCATTCCACCTGGGGGGGGGGGGTGTGGGTGGAGTGCTAATAATCGATATATATTCTTTCTTTTCCATGTGTAGAAGGAACCTACAAACAAATTTTGAACAGAACGGTAGTTGATTGATTCAGAAGGTCGAGTTTGAGTCATTTTCTAATGGAATCCTCTAAATTTGAAAACACAAAAATCCTCTGGAAACTCCAGAACGGTTCAAAATCGGCAATAATCGATTCCAGTAATCTACATACAGCGTGTCTGGTGAGTGGATGTCCAAACTTCGAATATGGATATAACCGGGTACGACTTGAAAAAAATAACCTTATAAAAATGGACAAGTTGCCTATTTTTAAAATTTAAGGGGCAACCGAGCCTTGACAACAAAAATTGCGAAAAACGTGTTTTCGACCTTGGGAATTGGTAGTTCTTCGGAAAATGAACAAATTTTTGCCTGATTTTGAAATTGAAGGGGCTAGAAAGTCATATTTTAAAAGAAAAAATTGAGAATAAAGTGTTTTTAACCTTGGGAATGGGTATAGTTCTTTGGAAAATGAACAAATTTCGTCATTACGAAATTTTGCCCAACTTTGAAATTTAAGTGGTCAGAAATTTTTAAAAGAAACAAATATTTCTGGTCCCTTCAATTTCGAAGTTAGGCAAAAAAACTCATAATGATAAAATTTGTTTATTTTACAATGTACTACCCGTTCACAAGGTCGAAAACACGTTTTTCGCAATTTTTTTTTTCAAAGCTCGGTTGCTCCATAAATTTTAAAGATAGGCAGTTTGTCCATAACGTTTTTTTCAAGTCGTACCAGGTTATATCCAAATCTGAAGTTTTGACATCCACTCACCAGAGATACTCTGTATATCAATCGTGAATCAATTTCGATGCATTCCTTAAACCTTTGAATTAGTTTTTAAAAAATTGCAAAATTTGAAAATCCATGAAGAATTCGACGTTTTTTGTTTCTAAATAAGTAAGTTACAGATGATCTCAAATGTTAGATCTTCCGCTCCTTTTTTCATACCCGCCTCATACTTACGTCATGCGAAGTAACTTCATCAGCTAGCAGTTCGCAATCCTTTTCATCTTTTCCGTTTGAACAGTCGCGCACATTGTCGCATCTTTTCTCCATTGGAACACAACTCGCTCGAAGTTCTTGCTTGTGTGTCGTCCAATCGTAGCAGTTGAATGAATTTTTCGGGCAACCTATACGAACACGATATTTTCATATTAATAACCAGAATTCGCCAACTAGATTAAAAATTTACTCGATGATTTTCTCCTCAAATCTCCTCTATTAGAAGGCAATTTCCTTACCAAAACAGTCTTTTTCATCTTCACCATCTGGACAGTCGAAATATCCATCGCAGCGTTTGTCGTCGTGCATGAGATCGACGCAAGTGCAATTCAACTCGTCGCTATAGTCATTAAGGCAGTCGATTTTTTGATCACACCAGCTATCGGCTGAGATACATTTGCTTCCATCAGCGCATATCCTTTCATTACTCGAGCACACCTCACCCTCGATATCTACAACAACCGCAAAAATCTCGATTAATTTTTACCAACGAACACCGTAATACGTTTTCAAGGGACCAAAAAAAAAAGCTTTAAAAAATGATTTGAAAATCCAACAAACCATTCCATTTGATTTTAGCGTTCATCAGGAACATTTTTAATCGCTCCTCGAGATCTTTTTCGGTATCCTTAGTAGCATCTCTGGCTTGACTATAGGTGCAATAGTATTTCGAGCCTTGCGGATCATTTTCCGACGAAATGGTCAATTTATCCACCTGCTCGATAGTTTCGTTCTGATTCATGTATTGCTTAAAGTCTTTATGAGTGTTGAGGGAATGAGCTCCGTAGCTCGGATTTTCATCGCGTTCCAAATAGGGAATTTTCTCGATTTCAGATTCGTTCAGAGGCACTTTGACGAATTTAACGTCGAATTTGCCATCTGCTTTTGACACTTTTTGGTAACAATACAAATGCCATTGGTTATCCGCGTCCTCTGCTGTATTTCTAGAATGACGTTTTCGATCCGACTCGCGTTTCAGACGATCGATTAATTGGGCTAGAATTTCATCCATGTCCGAATATTCGTCCAAGTTTTCGAATAAATACGTTTTCGACGTGGAATTCTTTATTATGCTCATCGTCTCGTTATACACGATGTCCACTCGTTTCTGTATTTCAGTTATGAACGTTTCGTTGATTGGCTGGTACGTTGAGTCTTCAGGATATGGTGTTTCACTCGTCGTGTTCGAAATGTTTTCATCGATTTCTGCTTTGCCGAAAATCTCGGAGGTGTCTGGGTTGCTGGTACTTGTAGTTGTCTGAATTTCTGGCGGAGGCGAGGTAGTGGCTTCTGTGTAAGATGAGGTCGTTTTTGGAGATATTTTCATTATGTTTGTTTCCGTTGTTGTCGTATTGAGCCCTTCTGAGATCACCGGATCTATTTCACTCGAATCATTTTCGCATTGAGTTGTCGAATAAAGGAGTTGCTCGAGTTCGCTGACTGTTTTATTTAGCTGTTTGAGAAGTTCGGGAAGACTCTGACATGGCTGGGATACGTTGTCGTCAGATGATCGTGTTGTAATTTTAGTCTGCTGAAGATCACTTTGAATTGAGGTATTTTGATTTTGAGGAGATTCGCTCGTCGTTAGAATCGGATCTGGATCTGGAACTGGTTTGGCTGGTTCAAGTTCGGATTCTCGAGGATTTAGACTTGGCTGAGGCTCACTTTGGGTCGAGGGGTTTTGAGTACTTTGTGGAGATTTGCTCGTTGAAGTTGAATCTGGTCCCCTTGGCGATTCCTCATCAATTTTAGTAGCAGGTTCGTTTTCGAAATTGCGAGGATTTTGGCTTGGCTGGAATTTGTTGTCGTCAGATCGTGTGGTAATTTTAGTCTGCTGAAGTTCACTTTGAGTTGAGGAATTTTGATTTTGTGCAGATTCGCTTGTTAGAATCGGATCTGAAACTGGTTTGGGAGGTTCAGGTTCGGATTCTCGAGGATTTTGACTTGGGGGGTCATTCCATGTCAATTCGACCAAAAAAGTGTGATTTTGAAAGTCATATGTCTTTCGATTTTACTCAAATTTTTTTCACAATATCTACGCACCCAGTAAATGAGAAACCCGCGATCAGTTTGGTCCCAGCCCCCTCAGTGGGTGGGTGGGGGGTTTCCATTATTTTCACATTGTCTCGAGGTACTCAACTTCAGCAGCGCATTCCTCCGAAAATATGATACTTTGATCAAAACTAATTTCACAGTTCAAAAGGATATTGAATTTTTAACTTTTTAAGAATTTTGAAATTTTCAAAAGTTGAAAGTTGAACTTTCGTATTAAAAGTTCAAATTTCAAAATGGCGCTGTAAGTGGGAGCTACCATTTAAAATTTCTGAAAAAATGTCCACAGATGTACCTTTTGATGTTTTTTCGAAATATTCAAGTTTCGAGATGGGATCTCTCGATGGAAGGATAGCACCCCCACCCCCAATTTGGGGCAAAACTTTTGAAAAAAAATTTGGGGCTTGTAATATATCAAATTGTATGTTTTTGATAACGGTAAACACGAATATGACGTTAGATTTTTGATTGGACCCCATCCACAGCCCCCAGCACCTCCCCAAATGGGGTAAAAGTTCAAAATAGGGTTTTTTTCATGCGACACATCAAATAGTATGTTTTTGGTGACGCTGAACACGAATATGACGTCAGATTTTTGGTTGGACCCCATCTACGGCCTCCAATAAATTTTTTGGACTTTTACCAATTGGGGGAGGTTCTGCGAGCCATGGATGAGGTCAATTTGAAAAACTACGACTATATTCGTGTTCAGTGATGTCGAAAACATACTATTTCATGTGTCACACGATTGAAACCATTTTTTTAGGTTACCCCCCCCCCTCCTTGGGGAGGTTCTGGGGGCCGTGGACTGGTCAAATTAAAAATCTGACGTCATATATTCATGTTCAGCGTCACCAAAAAGGCAAAAACATAGTCCGGCATATGGCAATAGGAGTAATTGAACCCCCCCCCCCCGCCCGCTGATCATCTGGGACAACTTTTTTCTTAAAGGGGACATCCTAAGGAACATTTTAAAGCAAACTTGCCCAAAAAAAAGTTGGCCTTACTTTCAAAATGGCGGCCATTTTGATTGACAGGTCAGCCGAAATCGCAGATTTTGCGTTTTAACATAGGACTTGCACGAACTTTTTCAAACTTTACAAAGATAGATCGAAAGATCATGCGAAAATTTATCACCTGTCAAAATTTCAAGTACTGAAGTGCGTTTTTAGATTTTCGGTGAATTTTTGAAAATCGAATTTAGGCCAAAAATGAGGAAAAAAATCAAAATTTTACCAAATTGACCAAGAAAGCTGAAATTTGAGATATACCCTATGTTCGACGTGCCAAATCGATTGGAAACGGTTTCAACCCCTTTTGAGTAGTTCTGGAGCCTCCAGCAGATTTTTGAAACTCGAAATTCCCACAAAATTCCATCAAATTGGAGCTGTAAAGCTAAAATTTATTCTAACAACTAATTTCAATACGCTACGAAGTACTGCAGGTGAAATTCAAGTCGTTTTGGATCCTCCAGCGACTTTTTGAAAATTCCTGGAGCTTCCAGCAGATTTTTGAAACTTTAAATTTTCACATTTCATCAAATGGTTACTCTACACTCCAATTTTAACACCCTCTGAAAACGACTTCTGGTAGATTTCAAGTCATTTTAGAGCCTCCAACAACTTTTTTGAAAATTACTGGAGCCTCCAGTAGATTTTTGAAACTTGAAATTTCCCCAAAATTTCATCAAACTAAGATGGAGAGTCGAAGTTCATTCTGCAAACTAATTTCAATACGCTACGAAGTTGACTGCTGGTGAATTTCAAGTCGTTTTGGAGCCTCCAGCAACTTTTTGAAAGGTTGTATGAGGTTTTTTTGGAAAATTGGAATTGCCTAAAAGTAGCTGGAAGCTTCAAAATCATTTGAAACCACCATGTAGTCTGCGAAGTAAATTTCAGATTGCCAACTCCATTTGATAAATTAATGTTGGGGAAATTTCAAGTTTCAAAAATGTACTGGAGGCTCCAAGTCGCTGGAGGCCCTAAAATGACTTGAACCCACCTAAAGGCGTATTCAGAGGGTGTTAAAATTGGAGTGTAGAGTAAATTTCAGCTTTCCATCTCCATTTGATGAAATTTTGTGAAAATTTAATGCTTCAAAAATCTGCCGGAGGCTCGAGTAATTTCCAAAAAATGTCGCTGGAGGCCCTAAAATTACTTGAACCCACCTAAAGTCGTCTTCAGAGGGTGTTAAAATTGGAGTGTAGAGTAAATTTCAGCTTTCCATCTGCATTTGATGAAATTTTGTGAAAATTTAAAGTTTTAAAAATCTGCTGGAGGCTCCAGGAATTTTCAAAAAGTCGCTGGAGGATCCAAAACGACTTAAAATTTACCTGCAGTACTTCGTAGCGTATTGAAATTAGTTTTTAGAATAAATTTTTGCTTTACAGCTCCAATTTGATGGAATTTTGTGGGAATTACGAGTTTCAAAAATCTGCTGGAGGCTCCAGAACTGCTGAAAACGGATTGGAACCGTTTCCAATCGATTTGGCACGTCGAACATAGGGTATATCTCAAATTTCAGCTTTCTTGGTCAATTTGGTAAAATTTTGATTTTTTTCCTCATTTTTAGCCTAAATTCGATTTTCAAAAATTCACCAAAAATCTAAAAACGCACTTTAGTACTTGAAATTTTGACAGGTGATGAATTTTTGCATGATCTTTCGATCTACTTTTGTAAAGTTTGAAAAAGTTCGTGCAAGTCCTATGTTAAAACGCAAAATCTGCGATTTCGGCTGACCTGTCAATCAAAATGGCCGCCATTTTGTAAGTAAGGCCAACTTTTTTTTGGGGCATGTTTGCTTCAAAATGTTCCTTAAGATGTCCCCTTTAAGAAAAAAGTTGTCTCAGAGGATCGGCGGGGGGTGCAATTACTCCTATTGTCATATCCCGGACTAACATACTATTTGATGTGTCGCATGAAAAAAACCCTATTTTGAACTTTTACCCCATTTGGGGAGGTGCTGGGGGCTGTGGATGGGGTCCAATCAAAAATCTAACGTCATATTCGTGTTCACCGTTATCAAAAACATACAATGTGATATATAACAAGCCCCAAATTTTTTTTCAAAAGTTTTGCACCAAATTGGGGGTGGGGGTGCTCCCCTTCCATCGAGAGATCCCCTCTCGAAACTTGAATATTTCGAAAAAGCATCAAAAGGTACATCTATGGACATTTTTTCAGAATTTTAAATGGTAGCTCCCACTTACAGCGCCATTTTGAAATTCGAACTTTCAATTCGAAAGTTCAACTTTCAACTTTTGAAAATTTCAAAATTCAATATCCTTTTGAACTGTGAAATCAGTTTTGATCAAAGTATCATATTTTCGGAGGATTGCGCTGCTAAAGTTGAGTACCTCGAGACAATGTGAGAATATTGGAAACCCCCCACCCACCCACTGAGGGGGCTGGGACCAAACTGATTGCAGGTTTCTTACTTACTGTGTGGGTAGATATTGTAAAAAAAAAAAATGATCAAAATCGAAAGATATGACTCAGAAACGTTGGTCGAAAAACGTTGGTCGAATCGACATGGAATGACCCTTAGCTGAAGCTCACTTTGGGTTGAGGCATTTTGACTCTGTGGAGATTTGCTCGTTGAAGTTGAATTCGGTCCCCTGGGCGATTCTTCATCAATTTTAGTAGCAGATTCGTGTTCGAAATTGCGAGGATTTTGGCTTGGCTGGAATTTGTTGTCGTCAGATCGTGTAGTGATTGTAGTCAGCTGAAGATCACTTTGGGTTGAGGAATTTTGACTTTGCGTATATTTGCTCGTTGGAATCGATTCTGATCCCTTTGAAAATTCGCCATCATTTTCACCAGTAGGATTATAAAATCGGCTAGTGGTATTTTGATGATAGTTGTTGTTCGCATCAACGTCGGTCTTTTCATCTCCAGAAGTACCGCTTACGGTGCTTTTGGTCGACGACATTACGTCATGCTTTAATGCGGAGTTTTCCAAATGATTTTCCAGTTCCGTACGACTAGTCAGAGGCAGCTGGGATGCAGGTGATGTACTCGTCGTACTGGTGTTCGGCATGGCTGCCTTCATCGTAACCGTATTTAAATATTTCGAGCCATCATTGTTAGAATCGACACCTGCGACCACGGAGCTGGAGACGTTCGCTTGGTCAGGTGCACTACTGGAAATAAGCTCGGTAACCTTGGTTTCAGTTTTAGACCTCTGAGTACTACGATCCTCGACATTATCGATACGTTGATTAAACGATATCAAGTCGGATTTATTTTGAAATTTGGGCGAACGTTTTCGAGATGTAGTCGAAAAGTAGTTTTTAAGCTCGACCAAAAAATCATCCATAGCTGATTTGAAATTATCGTATTGTCGAGATAATCTACCGGCGTATTTATCTAGCTGAGAACTAGAATTGGTTTCTTCAAGATCCTCGGATGGGTTAATAGTGGAAAATTCGTAAAGTTTGGAATTAGAATTGATTTCGTCTTCGTCGGTTGTATTCGAAACGTTTCGCTTTTTCCTATCGTGTATGGGAGGACTCGATGAGTCAATACGGTTTAAAGTTTTAGTATCCGTACCATTCGATCGAAACGATCTGTTTGCCCATTTCGGATGAAGTATATCGTTTTTGAAACTGTACGCAGACGATACCGAGTCCAACTTTGAATTCAATTCTGCGCAAATAAGGCATACATTTTATTGTAGGTAGGTACTACTAAAATAGTTGCAGTGGAAATAAAAACTACCTACATTAAATTAAAGCGGTAATAATATTTGTATATGGCACGTCAGAAAAATACTTCGGCAAAATTACGTATTTGTATTAGTGACAATTAAATATTTGCTTCATGCTACTAAATTAATTTACTCGCTTTCCGAACGAAAGTAACGTGTTCAATTACATGCCTCTAAGTATAAATCATCGAGCGGCGAAGGTGAAAGCAATATTGAAATTTTCTCGACGAAAGTCAAAACCTAAACCTACCTACGTAAAATATGTACCATATTTGTATAATCGATGAAAATTTTTCACCTAGGTAGGATTTGTGGTAATTTTTATGTAATTTAGGATTTGATTGTGTTTTAGATTTATTCGATAGTCGTATCAAATATCATTAGTTTGGATGAGAGAGTGATCAGTATTATTTGAAAATTGAATTTCTCGACCAAATAGCTAATATTTCAAATTAAGTGTTCTATTCTGAAATATTAAAATAGTGATTTGATTTTTTTCGTTGTAATGTTTTCTCGAAACTCATTTTTATTCATCAACTTTGCAGATGGATTACACTAGGCAACAATTTTTGACTTTTTTCGTGTGTTCGGGTTGAAAATGGGCTTAATCGATAGTTTAGACCCTAAAACAAAAAACAGAGTGGGATTTTTCAATTTGAATTGTTTTTGTGGTCAGGAGAGATGATCAAAGTTTCAAAAATGGCCGTTTTTGCCCTATTTCACGAGTTTCTGGCGACACCAGTATTGTTTTTCGAAAAAAACCAAGGTCATATTCGGATTCTACGCACTTTTTTAAGTAAACATCTTTCCCGGATTTTCGATTTTCGAAGTTTCAAGCGCATACGGACGATTTTTGTTTGTAACATATTTTAAAACTCGGAGCGCGCGACGCTGGCGTTACTCCACGATGTAATCGTGGCGCGGAACCGTGTTCGCGCGGGCGAGGTTCTCGTGCAGTAAAAATTTCGTGTTACAAACGAAAATCTTCCGTAATGAGCTTGAATGTTCGAAAATCAAAAATCCGGGAAAGATGTTTACTTAAAAAAGTGCGTAGAATCCGAATATGACCTTGGTTTTTTTCGAAAAACAATACTGGTGTCGCCAGAAACTCGTGAAATAGGGCAAAAACGGCCATTTTTGAAACTTTGATCATCTCTCCTGACCACAAAAACAATTCAAATTGAAAAATCCCACTCTGTTTTTTGTTTTAGGGTCTAAACTATCGATTAAGCCCATTTTCAACCCGAACACAAGCATGCCGTTGCCTAGTGTTATTTATCTAAGTTAAAAAATTTCGAATCTGTTTTAAATTTTGGCCTTTTTACAGAATTTTTGTTTTGTTCTGTTTTTGTTGTTCAATAAAAGCAAAAAAACCCTTGACCAGAAGGCACTTTTTTCGAAAAAATTGAAAATAAAAAACTAGGATGGTTTTTATTTATTCTTGTGAAAAAATGTTTCTCACTCTTACCCTCCAATTTTGTTGATTTTCACGAAAAAGATCCCAAAATTCTAACTCTCCAATTTGAAAATCAAGTCGTGCAGAAAAGCTTTTCTCCACTTGGAAAAATCAGAAAAATCAAGATCCAAAAATTTTCCATTTATGCGTCAGAATTCCTCTAAATATTTCTGTTTTATTAATGTAAAACCTTCCTTCTCCTATCTCCTGAGCTTTTTTGGCCCACTTATTGTATAAAGCCTTACAAGAGTGGAAAAAATCAAGACGAATAAAATAAATCAAAGTCGATAAAAAATTGTGAAAATTCTCATTTTTCTGCGTCATAATTCTTCTGAATAATTCGATTTTTAGAAAAAAAAAAACTTCATCAGTCACCCAAACAATGTAGGTCTTTTTGCACAAAGGTCCCAAAAATTGAAAAAAAATATTAAAAAATAAAGTCTGTAAAATTTTTTTTACGATTTTTCATCTCTGGTATCAATTTCCTCTTCGCATGAAAAAACCTCCTGTGCCTCCCAAAACAATAAGTATTAGTTCTTTGTATGACCCCCTCTTCCCCCCCCCCCCAAGAAAAAAATGTAGAAAATCGGCAAAAAATCAAAAATATTGTTCAGAGGTTGCGAGAAGGCTTTTATTAAAGATGTAGGGAGGAGGGGGGGGTTAAAGAGTAAAAGGGTTGGAAGGATTTTGACCACCAGTGAAAAATCTTCGAAAAAAATGTTTACAGACTTCAATTTTTTATTTTTCATTGTTTAAGTAAAAGACCAAGGAAATTTTTTTCTCGAAAAAGGGATCATTTTAGAAGAATATTGACGCAAAAATGAAAATGTTTTTGATTTCAGATTTTTAGGAAAAGTTTTTAAATTATTTTCTCGGTTTCCTGTGTCTGATTATGTAAATTTCTTCGAATTCAACCCAAAGCATGACAACGAATGGGATAATTTCCAGAACAAATTTAGCTGCGAAAGCGACAAATTGAGTTTGACAGACCTATGTGGATTTCAATTTTCCCAAACTTATAGTACGAAAATTGCATAAATTGATTAAAAAATCAAATAGGTTAATCAGGTAGGTATGTATTGCCCAGAAAAAATTTGCAAACGCTTTTTATAAAGCCAATTTTTGCCTGTGTCCGCCTCCGATTTGAATGGGACTGCAATTTTTGGAAAGAACGTGGTCTAAAACCCCCAAAACCAAATTTTCAGCTGCCCAACTTCATATCTCGATATTTGGCGAACATTGACTGTTTTTGGTGATTTATGCTTTTTTCAAAAAAGTACGTACATGATCAGTATAAAAATTTTCAATTCAATCAATCAATTTCATTTATATAAGTCCAAAAACTGATATTAATTCCTCAAATCCAAATTTCACCATTTGCAGCCATTCTGGAGCCTCCAGCGCGATTTTTCAATTTCTCCAGAATTTTTAATTCGCACCAGATGACGTAAATATGACGTTGGGCAGCTGAAAATCGAGTTGTGTCTTATGCTCAACCTGTGTAACGAGCTTACCCACATTTGAGCCGATTCTGGAGGGGAAACCTCAAGAGTGGTTTTTTGACCAGCTTTTTTCAAAATAGAAATATCCAAAAAATCAAAAAACTTCCCATTTGCGAGGAAATTTTTGAAATATGCGCGAATCGCTGTATTTCGTCATGGAATAACCCCACGAGAGCAATTACCACCATTTCCAGCCATTCTGGAGCCTCCAGCGCGATTTTTCAATTTCTCCAGAATTTTGAATATATGCTCTAGAAAGAGTGAATGTGAATTTGGGCAGCTGAAAATCGAGTTGTGTCTTATGATAAACCTGTTAAAGGAGTTTATCCTCATTTGAGTCGATTCTGGAAGGGATACCTCAAGAGTGGTTTTTTGACCAGCTTTTTTCATAATAAAAATATCCAAAAAATCAAAAACTTCCCATTTCAGAGAAAATTTTTGAAATTCGCGCAACTCGCTGTATTTTGTCATGGACTAACCCCACGAGGGCGAATTTTGCCATTGCCAGCCATTCTGGAGCCTCCAGCGCGATTTTTCAATTTATCCAGAATTTTGAATATGCTCCAGAAGTCGTCAAATGTGAAGTCGGGCAGCTAAAAATCGAGTTGTATCTTATGCTCAACCTGTACAAATTATGCATAACGAGTTTATCCACATTTGAAGCGATTCTTGAGGGTACACCTCAAGAGTGGTTTTTTTGACCAGATTTTTTTCAAAATAAAAATTTTCAAAAAATCAAAGGTTTCCCATTTGCGAGAAAATTTTCGAAATTTGCGCGAATCGCTGTATTTTGTCATCAAAAATCTCCTCGCAAGTGGGAAGTTTTCGATTTTCGGATATTTTTATTATGAAAAAAGCTGGTCAAAAAACCACTCTTGAGGTGTCCCCTCCACAATGGACTCAACTGTAAATCATCTCGTTAATCAGGTCGAGCATAACACACAACTCGATTTTTAGCTGCCCATTTTCGTATTCACGTCTTCTGGAGGGAATTCAATCAAAAAAAAAAAAAAAAATTCTGGAGAAATTGAAAAATCGCACTGGAGGCTCCAGAATGGCTGGAAATGGTGAAATTTGGATTTGGGGAATTAATATCAGTTTTTGGACTTATTTTTGATCATTTTTACTGATCATGTTCGTACTTTTTTGAAAAAAGCATAAATCACCAAAAACAGTCAATTTTGAAATTTCAAACGTTCGCTAAATATCCAGATATGAAGTTGGGCAGCTGAAAATTTGGTTTTGCAGGTTTTAGACCATGCTCTTTCCAAAAATTGCGGTTTCTTTCAAATCAGAAGCGGACACCTCAAGAGGTTCCCTTGTAAGTAAAAATAATGGCATTTTAAGGAGTGCAATTTTTTCAAAAAAATTACTCGAATGATTTGGTGGCTACAACTCGTACAGAATCTTTTTCCAAGTTGATAGCCCAATTACCAATCGAGTTTTAAGGATCACATTCAACTCAAGGGAGACCAAAAATGTATTTTTGAGCTCAAAATTTTTCCAAAACAATTGAGCAATGCAATTCGGAGAAAGATTCTCAATTTGGGAATCTTCTTTTTAGATCATATTTCAACTATTCGTGTGTTTCGAGGACTACTTTCAACACGAACAAGACAATATTTATTTTTTAGTCTCAAACTTATTCAAAAAAATGCTCAAAATAAGCTAATTTGCAGCCAAAACTCTGAGAATTTTATTTTTAGGTAGCTACTCGTATACTAAATATTCTAATCACCATCACGTTTTTAAGGGATATACGGGTACGTCTTTTGGGCACAATTTTTGTTTTTTTTTTCAAAGAGCAGCTAGAATTCTAGGAATTTTCTTTTCAGGCCACATTCTATTCACACATGTATTTTGAAGGCCACTTCCAACACAAGACAGGAAAGGTTCATTTTTTGGCCTCAAAATTAGCATCATCAAACTCTTCAAGTCTTAATCCACTTTTCGCGCGATTTCTTCTATTTTCAGGAAACTTTGAGAGCCAATGAGGGCGTCATATTCGTATTTAGCGTTCCAAAAAGCTTCATAAACCCATACGTCACATATATTTTTCAATTTTAAAAAAATTTTGGAGAGGTGAAATTGAAAAAAACGAGTTTAAGCTTATTTAGATTTAGTGCTCTCAAAAACAAATGAAACGACATGTCACACCATGCACTTGACATTTATTTACATTTCGATCGATAAAAATATAACGTAAGTTTGTAGTTCGTAATAATAGTACTTTGTGTACTGATACAGTAAATAGATATGATGATGAAATTTTGGAAATCGGTCTCTCCCCCCCCCCCCTCCTCGATTTTGGAAATCCCATAAAAGATTTCTTCGAATTTTCACATCACAGCTCCAAATTGAATTTGATCTTTTGACATTTTTCACGACTATATTTTTGAAACTAAGTTTGTGTAATTACTCGTATCTTCAAAACGCTGTAAACAGATTTTCTCCAAGTGTCAACAGTTCTAGGGAATTATTCGACATTGTAGACAGAGGGGTGGAGGGGTGGATTTCTTTAGTCCAATATTTTTTTATCCGTATACCTAAGCAATGTTTTATCAAAATTTCAAAAATCCGAGGACGAGGGCATTTCACCTATTTTACCTCGGAGTACCTAGCTACCTACGTACCTTTTCTCGAAAATGTTTTTAGAACCTTATCCCCTCCCCCCAAAAGTACAATTTTGACCATTTGTCTGAAAATTGCACCTTCAAAGGTAGTCCGGCATATGACAATAGGAGTAATTGCACCCCCCCCCGATCCTCCGGGGCAACTTTTTTCTTAAAGGGGACATCCTAAGGAACATTTTAAAGCAAACTTGCCAAAAAAAGTTGGCCTTACTTACAAAATGGCGGCCATTTTAATTGACAGGTCAGCCGAATTCGCAGATTTTAAATTTTTCAAACTTTACAATGGTAGATCGAAAGATCATGCAAAAATTCATCACCTGTCAAAATTTCAAGTGTTAACGTGCGTTTTTCGATTTTTGGCGAATTTTTTTGAAAATCGAATTTAGGTCAAAAATGAGGGAAAAAATCAAAATTTTACCAAATGTACCAAGAAAGCTGAAATTTGGGATATATCCTATTTTCGACATGCCAAATCGATTGGAAACGGTTTCAACCCGTTTTGAGCAGTTCTGGAGCCTCCAGCAGATTTTTGAAACTCAAAATTCCCACAAAATTCTATAAAATTGGAGGTGTAAGGCTAAAGTTTATTCTAAAAACTAATTTCAATACGCTACGAAATACTGCAGGTGAATTCCAAGTCGTTTTGGATCCTCCTGCGACTTTTTGAAAATTCCTGAAGCCTCCAGCAGATTTTTGAAACTTCAAATTTTCACAAAATTTCTTCAAATTGAGATGGAAATCTGAAATTTACTCTTCACTCCAATTTTAACACCCTTTGAAGACGACTTCAGGTGGGCACAAGTAATTTTAGGGCTTCCAGCGACTTTTTTTGAAAATTACTGGAGCCTCCAGTAGATTTTTGAAGCTTGAAATTTCCCCAAAATATCATCAAACTAAGATGGAGAGTCGAAATTCATTCCGCAAACTAATTTCAATACGCTACGAAGTTGACTGCTGGTGAATTTCAAGTCGTTTTGGAGCCTCCAGCAACTTTTTGAAAGGTTGTATGACGTTTTGTTGGAAAATTGAAATTTCCTAAAGATAGCTGGAAGCTTCAAAACCATTTGAAACCACCATGCAGTCTGCGAAGTAAATTTCAGCTTGCCAACTCCATTTGATAAATTAATGTTAGGGAAATTTCAAGTTTCAAAAATCTACTGGAGGCTCCAGTAATTTTCAAAAAAGTTGCTGGGGGCTTTAAAATGACTTGAACCCACCTGAAGTCGTCTTCAGAGGATGTTAAAATTGGAGTGTATAGTAAATTTCAGATTTCCATCTCGATTTGAAGAAATTTTGTGAAAATTTGAAGTTTCAAAAATCTGCTGGAGGCTTCAGGATTTTTCAAAAAGTCGCTGGAGGATCCAAAACGACTTGGAATTCACCTGCAGTACTTCGTAGCGTATTGAAATTAGTTTTTAGAATAAATAGCCTTACAACTCCAATTTCATTGTGGGAATTTCGAGTTTCAAAAATCTGCTGGAGGCTCCAGAACTGCTCAAAACGGGTTGAAACCGTTTCCAATCGATTTGGCATGTCGAAAATAGGGTATATCCCAAATTTCAGCTTTCTTGGTACATTTGGTAAAATTTTGATTTTTTCCCTCATTTTTGGCCTAAATTCGATTTTCAAAAATTCACCAAAAATCGAAAAACGCACTTTAGCACTCGAAATTTTGACAGGTGATGAATTTTTGCTTGATCTTTCGATCTATCTTTGTAAAGTTTGAAAAATTTCGTGCAAGTCCAATGTTTAAACGCAAAATCTGCGAATTCGGCTGACCTGTCAATTAAAATGGCCGCCATTTTGTAAGTAAGGCCAACTTTTTTTTTGGCAAGTTTGCTTTAAAATGTTCCTTAGGATGTTCCTTTTAAGAAAAAAGTTGTCCCGGAGGATCGGCGGGGGGGGGGGAGGTGCAATTACTCCTATTGTCATATGCCGGACTAAGGTGATTGTAGATCGGCTGTGACCGTGAACTATATTTTCTGAAAAGATAATTTTTCTCATTTGGCGGGAAAAAATAAGCGAAATCGATTCCTGATCGACTGAGAGGCTTCCTTGTAATTTAGTATAAAATTATTGTAAAAAATTGAAAAATTAACAAACGTACGTACAAAAAATACCTGAATAAACTCTTTGTTGGGATCTAATCTCTACCTACATATAATGTATAGGTAATCGAAAAAATTCGCGAAAAAATCGTGTACCTACAAAACGAGGAATAATTCGTGTAGGTACATTTTATATGTATTTTTAAAACTCTACTCCCTCCCCACCCTTTCCTCTCAGCAAACAAAAAACTTGAAATAGATATAGAATAATTTATTTTTCGACCAATCTAGCCACTTTCGGTCCGTGTGAAATTCATCAATCTCGAAAACGTACACGAATTACAGGTACACCGGTACCTACTCGTTGCAGGTAATCGAAGTACAAATAAGTACATTAGGTACGTTATTATTTCAAGACAACATTGTTATTCGAAACGGATTCGCTCTTCCGGACTTCGCCTCTTATCCTCGAAATTGCCGAATTTTTTTTTGATTAAAAACGTGCAAAAATCTTTCTACCATAACCTAGGTCTAGGTAACTCTAACTACTCGTACTCGTACATTACCTTTTATAAGGACGTAAGCAATTCCGGCCACCAAGATGGTAGTTATTATCAAACACGTTATCAGCCATTTGCAATTAATGCATTTACTTTTCGTACGAAATATATCGCTTCGAATGTCTGCAACATGATAAGAAAACCAAGGCTGATGACTCCCAGTCAGATTTATTTACGTACTTTTACCGGATTTGGATTTCGTCTATCTATACATATAGAGATCTCGTATTTGATAAAAACAGTGGCTATTTTTTTTTCGTCAGTATTACCTGGAACAATTTCACGTTCTGTGATTTCCGAATATCCTTCCATACGTTTGCGGCAGTGTTTCGTTGATTCGGATTTTAACATTTTTCAATGCTCGAGAGAGAGAGAGAGAGAAATGCCACCTGTAGGTATTGAAAAGTAATAAATGATTGTGTTGGTTTGTTTGTACAAATTTTGGATTTAGAAATTGAAAAATATTAGATCAAAAAATAGAATCGCACGTGTAACCTTCACCTTGGCAAAATGATTGCTGGATTGGATGCGAAGCTCGTCGCTCGTTTGAATCCCGACGAAGCTACGAGCAGTACGAGTATAACTGGAACATGTTCTATGTTCGGAATACTTTGATATAGTATGGTTATAAATTTATGACCCCGTATGGACACAGGTATATAAGGCCACACGTTTCACCGCTAAGCCAACGATCTCTGAGATGGCAAAGACAATTGCGTCGGCGGCTGATGCTGAGATGATGGTGCTGCCTTGGTCAAGTGTAAAGTCTGTCGAGAGAGTCAACTAGTAATCACAAAAGCTAGCCTGGTCGCGATTTACCTACAACTGTTGCCTGGTTATTGGTCAAATGCAGCATGCACTAGTCTAGTAGGTACGGCTTCTTAAAATACCAAATTAAAACGTGTACGTACCTCAAGATGATGATAAATTCATTACCATATTCGTAAACGTACTACACAAACTCGTAACTATATATATATGCAGGTAATTTATTACACCATACCATACGTTAACATTTCAACCAATTCGAACTGATTAACGGTCGCATTCTAGTCGATAATTATTTAAGCCTATTTTGCTTACGCAGCGTAATTTTTTTTCCCCCTGGTGTTTGTGGATTTCCAAAGTGGGACAAAATATAGGTAGGTATGGTATATACGTATGTACGAAAATATGCGATATTGAAAAATATCGTATTTCAAATACTGATGAGTTTACATTTCTCCTCCTCGCACCTTGCTTATGGTAAACAAATCGCCTAAATTGTACAAGTTTGATGACCGCGCTGCCGTCTCCGCCATCGTTGTCTATGCATTTGTCCATTTCGCTGCTATACAAAATACACCTTGAAATATACCTACTACAAAATACATACGTACGAGTACAAGTCGCCTTTCACATCAACGTTGATTATTTTTCCTGTTTCTTTGTTATTGCTATTGCTAATTCCTCTAATTTTGGTGTTGTGTAGTAGGTATAATCTCCAATGAGATGACGTAGTCTCTAATATGTGAACGATGCGAGAGTTTATGGCGATGGTTTTACAATAATGCAGAAGTGCTGTATTTTTTTTAATTCTCTCTCGTTTGACCGATGAAACGTAGACTGTATTATACTCTGCTGAGAGGCGATGTGAAAATCTAGGTAATAAAATTCGCCTCTAGTCGTGTGCAAGTGTAGGCAGATAGACGTGAAGTAAGAACAATGATCAAATGCGAGCAGCCTAGGTTACATTTGAAATGTATTCGTTTACATTGGTCTTCAGCGTGTACCCGATGTATACAGGGTGTTGCAAAATAATATCTATTATCTAATTTATAATACGAAACTGTTGAGGTTCAATTTTGTGCTGGAAAGTGATGACGATGTTGGTTAGATTCAATTTGAAATAGGTATAGAAAGGGTTGTCTTTTGTTTTAGCAGGATTTAAGTAGGTATTTGTTTTTCAAAATAAATCACTCAGTGACTTAAAAAGAAGAGGAAGGTGTAGCCTAATCAAAAAATCAATTCGAAATTTTGAAATCAGCACCCCTAACCCCCCCAAAATCAAACAATCTTTTGAAATTTATGAACTTGAGAGCCGAGAGGCGGGTAGTAGTCGTAGTAGTCTAACATTCGACAGTAGGAATAATTACTCCCCCCCGCCGATCCTCTGGGACAACTTTTCTCTCAAAGGCAGGGTATCTAACAGGTAGTTAAAGTAGTGAGAAAGTAGCGAATTTAGTCTAAAAGGTAGTGAAAAAATGAAAAAGTTCATTAATCTGTTCATTTGTATTGTTTTTAAAAGATAATTTTAATTGAAATTAAAAATAATACTTTGTGGGTAATTCTCAAAAAAAAGGTCAATTTTGATGTGCATAATTTTGAAAAACAAAAATCATTTTTTTGAAAAATTTCAAGTGAGAATCATTTGTATAGGTGTCCCCGATCCCTTTTCTAGTGTTCGCCTCAATTCAATCCCCCCCACTGTGGACCCCGGCCCCCCTAAAACAGCGATAATTAGGATTCGACCCTCATCGATGTGTAATATGTCGATTGATATGTTTTCGAGGTCGGGAATTCGAATCTGGAGTTATTTTTTATGTAGAGGTGGAGGGTGAGGCGTGGGGAGGGGGAAAATGTCAAATTTTGCTTATATTATCGTGTAATATGTCGATATATGTTTTTCAGGCCGCAGAGTTCGAATCTGGACTTATTTTTTTGGTAGGGGTAGATGTGAGGTGTGGGGAGGGAGAAAATGTCAAATTTTGCTTGTATTATCGTGTAATATGTCGACTAGCGCGATAAAAGTACAGCTGTCTGAAATTTGGCCAAGTCGAAGGACAAATGGGCGCTGGACAAGCCGAAGGACAATCTCGACATTTTTTTCGTTTCTAGCCTTACCTACTGGACATTATTCGATTTTTAACACGTAATAAATGTGTACTTATCATGTAGAATAACTTCCCTTTCTCAATTATCGTTTTTGGCGGGTTCATCGGGGCAAATAAAAAGGCAAGCCCAAGGACACCGATTTTGCGAAATATCATATTTTTAGAGAAAAGTACGATCAGAACGAGCCATTGCATGGGTTTTGAAAATAACATTGCGGGGTAACATTTTTATGAGGACAGTGAACCAGTGCAGCCACTCACCAGAAAAAAATGTTGGATTGGGAAGCTACCAAAAATAATGGAAAATTGCTCTAAAATTTTAAAATTTGCGCAAAAAGTGTGTGACGTTTTCAAATGTGAAATGTGAGCTTCCTATGGACTTATTCCAATTGCAATTTGCACAATAATGGACCTTCGTGTTCTATGATACTGAGAATGTGTCAATTTTTCCCCAAAAAAATGAAGTTCATGACACTTTATAATATTCATTTTCAAAAACATGGCGTGTGACAGCCAAGTCGAAGGACGTTTGGGGTATAAAATCGAATGTACGCCAATGAAAGGAGGGGCTAAAAATCTCAATACCATATGTGAAATGTGTGGGGGGTGATCCTTGAATGGACCAAAAAAAAATCATGCTAAAACCTTTGAGAAATTTGCCATGTACACGATTTTTACCTTTTTTTGAGAATTACCCTTGTATACAACTTCTCTTCCATTTCATTTTTTTTTTTTTTTTTTGAAAATTTTCCTGTGAAAAATTTGACGTCCATTCTCCTAGAAAACCTGGAAAATTCCGAAAAAATCATGAAATTTCGTAATTTTTACGAAAAATCCCTGAAATTTTGAAAAAAACGATCAATTGCAAATTTCGGATATTGTTTTTTTTTCTTTTTCGAAATCAAAATAAACATTTCTTTTAAAAAATCAAATTTTAAAGCCAAAAAAATAAACTTTTTACAAAAAAAAACCATCGTTTTTATACCTCTCGAAGTACACATTTTTTAGAGCTTTTGCCCTCGCTTGGGCCTGTTCTGTTTTATTTTTTAAAATCAACTTCCTTTGAGAAAAATTCAAATTCTAAAATTTTAAAAGCCAAAAAGTAAACTACTCATCCTCACACAAAAAAAGATCGTTTTTATGCCTCTCGATGCACAAATTATATCTAAAAAAGTATCCAGTTTGAAGAGAAACTTATGCAAAAAAATTTCCTCACCTCGCACCGGCAACTTCTTCTTCAAATTAAAGTATGGGGTAAGTAGGTATAGAAAATGGGAAAATATGATTTGGAAAATAGATCTGGAAAACCTGGAAAAATCAAGGAAAATGACTTGCCAAAAATAGTGGATACCCTGTTAATTTTTTTGTGTTTGAAGGGTGGGGAGGGGGGTGAGTGGAGTGGATTTTTCGATTTTTGGTGAATTTTTAAAAATCTAATTTAAGCCAAAAACGAAGAAAAAAAAATCAAAAATTTCAACAAATTGGCATATGAAAGCTGAAATTTGAAATATGCCATATTTTCGGCTCGCCAAATTGATTTGATAAGGTTTCAAACCGTTTTGAGCAGTTCTGGAGCTTCCAGCAGATTTTTGAAACTTGATTGAAATTACCATAAAATCTCATCAATCAAATGCAGTTAGAAAAACGAAATTCATTGCATAAACTAATATCAATACGTAGATTTTGAGTCGTTTTGGAGCCTCCGGCGACTTTTTGGAAATTACTGGAGCCTCCAGCAGATTTTTCAATGGTCGAAATTTCTATAAAATTTTACCAAACAGAGCTGGAAATTCAAAATTCACTCTGCACTCCAATTTCAACACGCTATCAAGTCGACTGCAGATGATTTCAAGTCGTTTTGAAGCTTCCAGCTGCTTTTTGGACCTTCATGGTCGATAACAAGGTACCCGTTATTTTTATTTGGTAGGTCAAAAATAGGGTATATCCCAAATTTCAGATTTCCAGGTCAGTTTGATACATTTTTGATTTTTTTTGCTAATTTTTGGCTTAAATTAGATTTGCAAAAATTCGCCAAAAATCGAAAAATAGGTAAACGTTCGAAGAGAATATAGCTAAATCAAAAAAGCACATGCAAAAGTACGCCACTTACCAAAATTTCAGGATCTAAAATGCATTTTTATATTTTTGATAAATTTTTGGAAAGGAAGTAAGTACTTAATTTGAGCTAAAAATGAAAAAAAAATCAAAATTTTACAAAATTGACCTGTTAGACTGAAATTTGGCAAGTGCCCATGGTAATTTTGAGCTTCCGAATCAATTAGAAATTCGTACTCTTTTGAGCAGTTTTAGAGCCTCCAACAGATTTTTGAAAGTTCAAATTTTTATAACATTTCACCCAATGAAGTTGGATTTGTTTTGTATACCTTAATTTCAATTTTCAATCTGCTGAGTCGATTGGAGTTGGTTTCAAGTCGTCTGGAGCCTTCGGTCACATTTTGGAAATTCCAGATTTTCAAAAAGTTCATGCCTACCTACAATCAAAAACGGTCCTTAGAATTTCCAGAAAATCGCTAGAGGCTTCAAAACCCCCTAAAACCATCTCCAGACAACTCAGCTTGTAAAAAATAGAGCAGAAAACTGAATTTATGATTTTCTCGTCAAATTTTCAATCGCAAAATTGCTGAGAAAATGTACGGTTGTGAACCTGCCGTAACCAATTTTGAAAAAAATGGTGTGTTATCATTCGAGTGAGTCACTAAAGCAAGCATCAATCATGTTTACACGTGCTAAAATTGATTTTGACATTTTTGACAGTTTTCATGGCACTTTTTGTTACGTAATATAGACGAAGGCTTCAGAACGGCTTGAAACCATCATCGTTTGACTCAGAATGTTGAAATTGCTTAAAGTAAATTTTGGTTTCCCAACTTCATGAGATAAAATATTTTTTCTGCTGAAGACTCCAGAAATGCTCAAAAAAAATTGATCCAAACTGTTTTCAATCGATTTGAGAGATCAAAATAGGGCACATACAAAATTTCAACTTTTGATTTTTTGCCATTTTTTGGTCTATAAATTTTATTTTCAAAAATTCGCGAATAATCGAAAAATATCTTCAAACACTTTAGTCCGGCGTATGACAATAGGAATAGGAGCAATTGCACCCTCCCCCACGCCGATCCTCCGGGACAGCTTTTTCTTAAAGGGGACATCCTAAGGAACATTTTAAAGCAAACTTGCCCAAAAAGAGATGGCCTTACTTACAAAATGGCGGCCATTTCGATTGACAGGTGACCCGAAATCGCAGGACTTGCACGAAATTTTTCAAACTTTACAAAGGTAAACCGAAAGATCATGCAAAAATTTATCACCTGTCAAAATTTCAAGTGCTAAAGTGTGTTTTTCGATTTTTGGTGAATTTTTGAAAATCGGAATTTAGGCCAAAAATGAGGGAAAAAATCAAAATTTTACCAAATTGGCCAAGAAAGCTGAAATTTGGGATATACCCTATTTTCAACATGCCAAATCGATTGGAAAGGGTTTTAGTCCGTTTTTAGCAGTTCTGGAGCCTCCAGCAGATTTTTGAAACTCGAAATTCCCACAAAATTCTATCAAATTGGAGTTGCAACGCTGAAATTTATTCTAAAAACTAATTTCAATACGCTATACGAAGTACTGCAGGTGAATTTCAAGTCGTTTTGGAGCCTCCAGCGACTTTTTGAAAATTCCTGAAGCCTCCAACAGATGTTTGAAACTTTAAATTTTCACAACATTTCATCAAATGGAGAAGGAAAGCTGGGTTCAAGTAATTTTAGGGCCTACAGCGACTTTTTTGAATATCACTGGAGCCTCCAGTAGATTTTGGAAAATTGAAATTTCCTAAAAGTAGCTGGAAGCTTCAAAACCATTTTAAACCACCATGTAATCTGCGAAATAAATTTAAGCTTGCCAACTCCATTTTCTAAATTGATGTTGCGGGAATTTCAAGTTTCCAAAATCTACTAGAGGTTCCAGTAATTTTCAAAAAAATCGCTGATGGAGGCTCTAAAATGACTTGAACCCACCTGAAGTCGTCTTCAGAGGGTGTTATAATTTGAGTGTAGAGTAAATTTCAGCTTTCCATCTTCATTTGATGACATTTTGTGAAAATTTAAAGTTTCAAAAATCTGCTGGAGGCTTCGGAATTTTTCAAAAAGTCGCTGGAGGCTCCAAAACGACTTGAAATTCACCTGCAATACTTCGTAGCGTATTGAAATTAGTTTTTAGAATAAATTTCACCTTTACAACTCGAATTTGATGGAATTTTGTGGGATTTTCGAGTTTCAAAAATCTGCTGGAGGCTCCAAAACGACTTGAAATTCACCTGCAATACTTCGTAGCGTATTGAAATTAGTTTTTAGAATAAATTTCACCTTTACAACTCGAATTTGATAGAATTTTGTGGGAATTTCGAATTTCAAAAATCTGCTGGAGGCTCCAACACGACTTGAAATTCACCTGCAATACTTCGTAGCGTATTGAAATTAGTTTTTAGAATAAATTTCACCTTTACAACTCGAATTTGATGGGATTTTGTGGGAATTTCGAGTTTCAAAAATCTGCTGGAGGCTCCAGAACTGCTCCAAACGGGTTGAAACCGTTTCCAATCGATTTGGCATGTCAAAAATAGGGTACATCCCAAATTTCAGCTTTCTTGGTCAATTTGGTGAAATTTTGATTTTTCCCTCATTTTTGTCCTAAATTGGATTTTCAAAAATTCACCAAAAATCGAAAAACCCACTTTAGCACTTGAAATTTTGACAGGTGATAAATTTTTGCATGATCTTTCGATCTATCTCTGTAAAGTTTGAAAAATGTCGTGCAAGTCCTATGTTGAAACGCAAAATCTGCGATTTCGGCTGACCTGTCAATCAAAATGGCCGCCATTTTGTAAGTAAGGCGAACTTTTTTTGGGCAAGTTTGCTTTAAAATGTTCCTTAGGATGTCCCCTTTAAGAAAAAAGTTGTCCCGGAGGATCGGCGGGGGGGGGGGGTGCAATTACTCCTATTGTCATATGCCGGACTAATATGAGTATGGTAATATTTATGATTTTTATTGGTGTTTCAATCGAATCGTTCAACTTTTACTTGGAATTTTCTGCAAGAATGTTCGCATTGTGATGAGAAAAACTGATATTTTGGTCAAATTTAACCAAAGTTGGCGCCTTGGTAAGGACGTACATTATTTCTATTTACAAGCATGTCCAAGGTCAGGAAGAGGGGAAGGCTCAGGCAGAATTTTATTCTGGACCTCGATTTCCTCGCAGCTTTGCCTACGGTAAAGTAATACAAGTGTAATGTATACCTACTATTCTAGGACCCTGTTATGTACCACCTTTAAGTGAGAAATTTTCATCTCCTATACATACAATCGCATGATATATAGATTAGGTTCAAAGGCTGTAACTATAAGCCATAGGTATCGGAACATACGCGTATACAACTCTATAAAAAGGTGGTTTTTTATAGTCTTGGTACGATTGCTGGAAGATGAACGGCTATGTAAATGCCAACCGTACATTAGGTATTAGAAATATAGGTACGCTAGTTTGCATATTTTGTTTGGGCGAGGAGTTGTATAGTTGTAGTGCAGCAATTGCCTTATGTCGTGTACAGAATGACGATATGTTAATAGTCGTGAAGTACGCGTAAAAATTATAGCATCATAATTTTATTACTAATGAGTACCAAGTACATACATATAGGCTACACGATACCAACTCGGCGGCTGCTGCGGCTACAAGAGTGTCGGTACTTATGTGAGTATAAGAGTATATAGGCCTACCCGCATTAGATACCATCGACATCGTATACATCTTTTTTCTACCAGCTCCATTAAAATAGGTGCATTCTCGCGTATATACTGTATAGTTTTACAATGACGACTGACTTTTTCCCAACCCGTAGCTGCACCAGCACATCATACTTCTCGTACTTGTACTACGTGTACTCGTATAATATAAATATCATTTCCAATACACAAATGGCGAATTTTCTCAGCAGTTAAAAATTAATTTCCCCGATGATACCTACCTCTATATACCCACTCGAAGTATTTGTATAAGTAATCGCGCAAATGCAGTGAGAATTGCTTACGTCCATGTGCGTCTATTGAACCTGTTATCGGGTAATTTTGCCTTTTAAACGTCTCCACCAGCACCAAATGATGGCCATAGTAACTTTCACGAATTATTCGCGTTGTAATTAGATTTTAAAAACGTTTAACGACTTATATACTCTATACCTATACTATGCTCGTAATGTGTTTTTCTCACTTTGGAATTTTCGATAATGTGTTTTTTCCTCTCTTTTTTTTTAATTCCTAAGAATGGCACAACCGAATATATATACCTACTATATATAGTGAATAGTTAAATAATCGAAGCCTTAGATGCGATCTTTAGATAAGCAGTAAAAATAAAATGAGAAAAATCGTCGGCGTACTTCCGGACCAGCATTCTCGCAAGATGGAGCATTGAAGCTGACTGTGACTCTCCTAGCTCTTTCTCGTCTATTTGAATAGGTAACGTCGTTCTCGTAAATTATATTGACGAGTAAACGATTTCGTGTTGGAATCGATTTACATCTTGGCTCACAAATCGAAGACAACAATCATCCAACGCAACGTGCGATAATTTGTAACTCTTTATTTCACCTATACCTTATATACTGCGGTATGGTATGGTATGGTACACGACACGCAGACCATAGCATAGCATAGCTCTGTGTAATAATCAGTGTAGAACGCGTGGGTATCATTTCATTACGTAATTCTTCATGATTTAATGCCTGGCATGGCGTAGTACCTTCGCCGATTCAACTTGGACCGTGCTATATGGAGAATGTGGCGAATTTTTTCTAAGGTTATCCAGCGACTCGGCCAGTACCACCATATCCACTTTCGGGAAGTGCTACCTTATTATGAGGAGGTGTCCTGTCCTCCTATATGTTCTTAGCGAATTTGCGATGTGATTACGAGCTAATTTAGTATAACATAATGCTCGACTAATCGTATATATTAGGTACGTACGTACTTACCTGTGCTGTGTGTGTGCAGTGTGCTGTGTTATTGAACGTTTCCAAATCCGAATACGTAAACACCCTCGCAGGAAAACGTAAACGTTTATAAACATATTATTCATTTAGTCTATATAGATTCTTGGAATCTTGGTAAATCATTTACTCGATTGTTTTGCTAGAGTTCTGGAAGGTGATGAGGTGGCTTGATTTTGATTCTTTTTGGATTTTTTGACCGTGAAAACTGGCGAGGGACCATTTCAGGTGTCATAGCTCTGATTTTTAAGGATAAGTTGTTAGATTTATTTTGAGAAAACATCTTTTGAAATCCTCACGATCAAATTTAAATAATTCAAATGTAATTTTTTGACTTGATTTCAGATTCTGGAAAAAATTGAAAATTGGTACATTTTGGGGAAGGGGGGGGGGGGTATATTGAGACTGATAAAATTTGGACCTGACTGGGTAATATTACATAATAAACCATTTTTTACACCATCAAAGGTAGGGTACGTGGAAATCAAATTTGAGATTTCCTGAATCTATTTTCATTCGAGGGACAAGATTTTGAAAATTCATGTTGAAAATCCAAACTTCATACCTCAAAAGGTTTAAAAAAGTCAAAATTTTAAATTTATGCTGAACCAGGGATGTGGTGATCTCTATACAAGCAGCAGTCTTCCCCCCCCCTGATGAAAATATCTCACTCCCTGTTAAGGATGTTGAAAAATTAATAAAGAAAGTTTCAAAAAAAATCATTCAAAGTTGAGCTTTTTTGAAATTATTTCAAAAAACTGCTCTTCAAAAACAAAACAAACAAACAAATTACACTCTACACTCTACAGGTAAAAAATTTCATGATTCATAATTTTTGTTAATTTTTTTTTAATTGCAAAAACTTCGATTTTTTTGTGTTTAAAAAATTTTTAAAATTCAAAATTTTTCATCACACTTAAGAATTTTTTAGGTTTTGCTTTAATGTGTATAGGTACCTCAGAAACGAAACGAATTTTTCTTATTAAAGGTAGGTATTTCTACTACGTGCCTTCCAACTAATTTATGGTCACTGAGACCAAATCCAGTATCGAGTCACTCCTTCATTGCAAAAAAAAAACGTGATTTTTGGAGTGAAATTTTGATTTGTCTGAAACAGACGAATCAAGGATTTTTTGAGCGTAACGATCTCGAATCAGCCAGAAAACATCATAAAAATGAGTAGGTATTTTTAAAAACTATTTTTTGATTCAAAATTTTAAATTTCAGAAGAAGATTTTGTACCTATTTACCTAATGTTGGTAATTTCAAACGGAACCAGTATAATTGTGCGGAAAATCTGACACTGGAAATGAATTCGACGCCCATCCTGATTCCCCCTCCTCTCGATTTACGATTCAGGTCTCATTGTTTTATCAAAA